>NC_084586.2:19680000-19722500 GCF_033978685.3 Nerophis lumbriciformis | reverse complement strand
GTGTGTGTGTGTGTGTGTTCTTGTATTGAAGACCTTCTTGAGACATCAACAAGGAAAAGTACGAAAAACCATTGCTTCGAATAGAGATCCAAATACTAGAGTCCGTGAACATTGCTCTAAAGTCAGTTATAAAATTGAGACTTTTGTCGAGTAAAATTACGAAACTTTTCATAAAATTGCCAAAATGTTAAGCTTTTCTTGTAAAATTGCGACTGTTATTGAGTAAAATTCCAACTTTTGTCATAATATTGCACAAATGTTCAGTTTTTCTTGTAAAATGTTGACTTGCATTGAGTAAAATGACGACCTTTATTATAATACTGCTAAAATTCCACGTTTTTCTTGTGAAATTGTGACCTTTTCCTTGTGAAATTCCAACTCATTTTTCAGAACAAGCTTTTTTATTTTTGCATAGTATGTATATATTATTAATGTTGTAAATACGCTTCTTTATATATCTAGAAAGGCTGGTCCTAAAGAGATTTTTCTCAGGTCTCAAGAAGGTAACAAATACAAGAGTGTGTGTGTGTGTGTGTGTGTGTGTGTGTGTGTGTGTGTGTGTGTGTGTGTGTGTGTGTGTGTGTGTGTCTGAACCCCCTCTCCGATCTGTCTCTAATTTTTTCCAGGCCCGAGTCACCCGGCTCCCATCTCCACTTTCCACGTTCTTTAGACGGGGCCCTCTTGTTGACGTATGCTCCCCCTCCACCCACCTCCACCCTCCCCAAGCTTGTTTTCGCTGACCGACCGCCGCCCCTCAAAGTCCTCATTGTGAGCGCCGCGTGATGTCATGCCGCCGGGACACCTGGGGAATCCTGGGACTTGTGTCTGGACGTCGGTGATTAATGGCGGGTGACGAGGGGAGTTTGACAGGTGTGTCCATAGTTAACGCGAAGGTGGAGCTAATTTTTTCTTTGAAATATAGGTGGTCCCCGCGACCCCAAAAAGGGACAAGCGGTAGAAAATGGATGGATGGATGGATGAATTTAGGTGGGATGTTTGTGTGGCGGCCAGCAAATCTATCAGGCCAGCAAAATGATGTGACCTTCGCGAATGAATCGAGTCTTTTGAACGGCTCTTTGAAGTGAAGTAAACGAATCGATTCCCACTGGTGGGCCGTTTGTTTGGGAGACCTTTTTTTTTTTTTTTTTTATGGACATGCAAATTTAGCTTCAGCAATTTGCCCACCCTGCACATGCGGCCCACCCGGCTGACAACTGAACTAGAAAACGAGTAAAAGGACATTTTGCAGCATTTGGATGAACATTTTTTATTTATTTAAAAAAGAAAAAAAAATGTTGCATATGAAAAAAGAAAAAAGAATATACACACACACACACACACATATATATATATATATATATATATATATATATATATATATATATATATATATATATATAGTTTTGACGGAGCAGAAACGTGTGAACTCGTTGGGAGTTTCCTCCTCTCGCAGCTCGCTAGCCTCAATCTGAACCTTGGTATTTACCGTGATGACGGACTGGCAGTGTGTCGCGCCTCGCCAAGGAGCAGCGAGAATACCAAGAAGCGCATATGCCAAATTTTCAAAGAGAACGGCCTACGGATCCCGATTGAAGCCAACAAGCAAAACGTCAACTTCCTTGACGTCACTTTCAACCTGAGAAATAACAGCTACCAACCATTCACGAAACCCAACACAACACTCCAATACGTGCACCATGACAGCAACCACCCACCCACCACCACGAAAAGAATAACTACCGGAATCAATAAAAGTCTATCGATGCTGTCATCTAGCAAAGCTGAATTTGACCAAGCAACCCCCCCCGTACCAAAAAGCCCTTGATGAAAGCGGATACAATTTCACTCTCAGCTATGAACCCACGCCAGGAAACCAGCCAAAAAAGAACAGAAAACGAAACAACATCATCTGGTACAACCCCCCATACAGCAAAAACGTCTCAACGAACATTGGACACAAATTCCTCAATCTGATTGACAAACACTTTCCCAAAGACAACATCCTAAGAAAAGTATTCAACAAGAACAACATTAAATTGAGCTACAGCTGCATGAACAATATACGACAAATCATCTCAAACCACAACAAAACAATTGCAAATGAGCCGTCGACCCCCAGTCAGAGCGACTCCAAAACCAACAAAGCATGTAACTGTCGAAAGAAACCTGATTTACCCCTCAACGGGGGGTGCTTACAAACATCAGTTGTCTACCAATCTAAGGTAATACGCAAGGACATTAACACATCCGACACATATGTAGGATTAACCGAGGGTGAATTCAAAACCAGATGGAACAATCACAAGGCTTCTTTCAGGAACAAAAACCTGCGAAATACCACAGAACTCAGCAAACACATTTGGTACCTCAAAGACAATAATGTTGAATATTCAATAACATGGCAAATTCTTGCATCCAGCACACCTTACAATAGTGGTAATAAAAGATGCAACCTATGCTTGAAAGAGAAACTGTTTATTATTTACCGTCCAGACCTGTCATCCCTCAACAAGCGCAGCGAAATTGTAACAGCATGCCGCCATAGACGAAAACACCTCCTAGGTAACACATGAGCCAATCACCACGCCCCTAGGCCAGCCTGTACCCACCTACTCTGTGCCCTATATAAACCATGGTATGTGAATGCTCCCATTAAAATCTCCTGATGATTGAGGGTACCCCCCTCATGAAACAGGCCTGTAGAGATGAAATAGTCTTGTGATTTTTTTTCCCACACATACATATATATATATATATATATATATATATATTTATATATACATACATACATATATACATATATGTATGTACATAAATATATACATACATATACATGTATGTATATATTATATGCATATATATATATATATATATATATATATATATATATATATATATATATATATATATATATATATATATATATATACATACATACAAATAAATATACTCACATTTTTATTCTAGTTGTATTTATACTTTTTACATCCATTAATGCATTTAATTCTTACTTAAGGAAATATAGAAATACTGTATTATTATTTCCACCTGCGTCGCTTGACTTAAAATGGTCAAGTCTGTGATTGCTCGGCCTTTAGAGCATTACCTTCTGTTTGTATGCAACTTGTCCACTCGTTCAGAGGGCGTGAAGTCCACCTTCTCTGATTTCGGATCGACAGTTGGGGCGTGGTCGTACAATTTCTTCAAGGTGGTCAGGTCTGTTGTAGCTTGAACAGCATGATGATCGTTACTTCCAGTCTGTATACAACTTGTTCAGAGGGCGTAAAGTCTACCTTCTCCTCTGATTTTGGATCAGCGGGGTGGCAGGGTCAAAACATTTCTTCGAGGTTGTCAGGTTTTTTTATAGCTTGAACAGCATAAAGCTTGATTAAACTTTAGATTATTACTTTCTGTTTGTGTAGGACGTGTTTAGAGAGCGTTAAATTCCACCTTCTCCTCTGATTTCGGATCAACAGCGGGGTGTAGGCATACATTGTATTCGAGATTGTCAGGTTTGTTGAACACCATTAGGATCATTACTTTCTGTTTGTATACAACTTGTTCAGAGGGCGTAAAGTCCACCTTCTCCTCTGATTTTTGGATCAGCAGTGGGGCGTGGTCATAACATTTCTTCAAGGTTGTCAGGTTTGTTGAAACTTGAACAGCATAAAGCTTGGTTGGACTTTAGATCCCTACTTCTTGTTTCTGTATAGGACTTGTTCGGAGGAGGCAAAGTCAATCTACTCCTCTGATTTCCTATCAAGAGGGAGGACGTGGTCATAACATTTCCTGTAGGTTGTCAGGTCTGTTGTAGCTTGAACATCATGAAGATCATTACTTCTTGTTTGTATGCAACTTGTTCAGAGAGCGCAAAGTCCACCTTCTCTGATTTTGGATCAAAGTAGGGGCATTGTCATAACATTTCTTCAAGGTCGTCAAGTCTGTTGTAGCTTGAACAGCATAAAGCTTGGTTGGAATTTAGATCACTACATTCTGTTTCTGTATAGGACTTGTTCAGAGGATGCAAAGTCAATCTACTCCTCTGATTTCAAATCAACAAGGTGGGCGTGGTCATAAAATGTCTTTAAGTATGTCAGGTCTGTTGCAGCTTGAACAGCATGAACCTTGGTCAGCCTTTAGATCATCACTTCCTGTTTGTATACAACTTGTTCATTGGACGTAAAGTCCACTTTCTCCTCTGATTTTGGGCCAATATTGGGGCGTAGTCATAACATTTATTCAAGGTTGTCAAGTTTATTGTAGCTTGAACAGCATAAAGCTTGGTTTGACTTCCGATCATTACTTCCTGTTTCTGTATAGGACTTGTTTAGAGGACGCAAAGTCAATCTACTCCTCTGATTTTGGATCAACAGGGAGGGCGTGGTCATAAAATGTCTTTATATTTGTCAGGTCTGTTGTAGCCTGAACGACATGAAGCTTGGTCATCCTTTAGATCATTACTTCCTGTTTGTATACAACTTGTTCAGAGAGCGCAAAGTCCACCTTCTCCTCTGATTTTGGATCAAAGTAGGGGCATTGTCATAACATTTCTTCAAGGTCGTCAGGTTTGTTGAAACTTGAACAGCATAAAGCTTGGTTGGACTTTAGATCCTCACTTCTTGTTTCTGTATAGGACTTGTTCAGAGGAGGCAAAGTCAATCTACTCCTCTGATTTCGGATCAAGAGGGAGGTTGTGGTCATAACATTTCCTGTAGGTTGTCAGGTCTGTTGTAGCTTGAACATCATGAAGATCATTACTTCTTGTTTGTATACAACTTGTTCAGAGGGCGCAAAGTCCACCTTCTCCTCTGATTTTGGATCAAAGTAGGGGCATTGTCATAACATTTCTTCAAGGTCGTCAGGTCTGTTGTAGTTTGAACAGCATAAAGCTTGGTTGGACTTTAGATCATTACATTCTGTTTCTGTATAGGACTTGTTCGGAGGATGCAAAGTCAATCCACTCCCCTGATTTCGGACCAACAGGGAGGGCGTGGTCATAACATTTCTTCGAAGTTGTCAGGTTTTTGTAGCTTGAACAGCATAAAGTTTGGTTTCACTTTAGATCATTACATTCTGTTTCTGTATAGGACTTGTTCGGAAGACGCAAAGTCAATCTACTCCTCTGATTTCAGATAAACAAGGTGTGCGTGGTCATAAAATGTATTTAAATATGTCAGCTCTGTTGCAGCTTGAACAGCATGAAGTTTGGTCAGCCTTTAGCTCATCACTTCCTGTTTGTATACAACTTGTTCAGAGGGCGTAAAGTCCACCTTCTCCTCTGATTTTTGGATCAGCAGTGGGGCGTGGTCATAACATTTCTTCAAGGTTGTCAGGTTTGTTGAAACTTGAACAGCATAAAGCTTGGTTGGACTTTAGATCCCTACTTCTTGTTTCTGTATAGGACTTGTTCGGAGGAGGCAAAGTCAATCTACTCCTCTGATTTCCTATCAAGAGGGAGGACGTGGTCATAACATTTCCTGTAGGTTGTCAGGTCTGTTGTAGCTTGAACATCATGAAGATCACTACTTCTTGTTTGTATGCAACTTGTTCAGAGAGCGCAAAGTCCACCTTCTCCTCTGATTTTGGATCAAAGTAGGGGCATTGTCATAACACTTCAAGGTCGTCAAGTCTGTTGTAGCTTGAACAGCATAAAGCTTGGTTGGAATTTAGATCACTACATTCTGTTTCTGTATAGGACTTGTTCAGAGGATGAACAGCATGAACCTTGGTCAGCCTTTAGATCATCACTTCCTGTTTGTATACAACTTGTTCATTGGACGTAAAGTCCACTTTCTCCTCTGATTTTGGGCCAATATTGGGGCGTAGTCATAACATTTATTCAAGGTTGTCAAGTTTATTGTAGCTTGAACAGCATAAAGCTTGGTTGGAATTTAGATCACTACATTCTGTTTCTGTATAGGACTTGTTCAGAGGATGCAAAGTCAATCTACTCCTCTGATTTCAAATCAACAAGGTGGGCGTGGTCATAAAATGTCTTTAAGTATGTCAGGTCTGTTGCAGCTTGAACAGCATGAACCTTGGTCAGCCTTTAGATCATCACTTCCTGTTTGTATACAACTTGTTCATTGGACGTAAAGTCCACTTTCTCCTCTGATTTTGGGCCAATATTGGGGCGTAGTCATAACATTTATTCAAGGTTGTCAAGTTTATTGTAGCTTGAACAGCATAAAGCTTGGTTTGACTTCCGATCATTACTTCCTGTTTCTGTATAGGACTTGTTTAGAGGACGCAAAGTCAATCTACTCCTCTGATTTTGGATCAACAGGGAGGGCGTGGTCATAAAATGTCTTTATATTTGTCAGGTCTGTTGTAGCCTGAACGACATGAAGCTTGGTCATCCTTTAGATCATTACTTCCTGTTTGTATACAACTTGTTCAGAGGGCGTCAAGTCCACTTCCTCCTCTGATTTTGGATCAAAGTAGGGGCATAGTCATAACATTTCTTCAAGGTTGTCAGGTATGTTGTAGCTTGAACAGCATAAAGCTTGGTTGGACTTTAGATCCTTACTTCTTGTTTCTGTATAGGACTTGTTTGGAGGATGCAAAGTCAATCTACTCCTCTGATTTCGGATCAACAAGGTGGGCGTGGTCATACAATGTCTTTAAATATGTCAGCTTTGTTGTAGCCTGAACAACATGAATCTTGGTCAGCCTTCAGATCATTACTTCCTGTTTGTATACGACTTGTTCAGACGCCATAAAATCCATCTTCTGATTTTGGATCAACAGGGAGGGCGTGGTCATAAAATGTCTTTATATTTTTCAGGTTTGTTGTAGCTTGAACAACATGAAGCTTGGTCAGCCTTTAGATCATTACTTCCTGTTTGTATACGACTTGTTCAGAGGCCATAAAATCCATCTTCTGATTTTGGATCAACAGGGAGGGCGTGGTCATAAAATGTCTTTATATTTTTCAGGTTTGTTGCAGCTTGAACAGCATGAACCTTGGTCAGCCTTTAGATCATCACTTCCTGTTTGTATACAACTTGTTCATTGGACGTAAAGTCCACTTTCTCCTCTGATTTTGGGCCAATATTGGGGCGTAGTCATAACATTTATTCAAGGTTGTCAAGTTTATTGTAGCTTGAACAGCATAAAGCTTGGTTTGACTTCCGATCATTACTTCCTGTTTCTGTATAGGACTTGTTTAGAGGACGCAAAGTCAATCTACTCCTCTGATTTTGGATCAACAGGGAGGGCGTGGTCATAAAATGTCTTTATATTTGTCAGGTCTGTTGTAGCCTGAACGACATGAAGCTTGGTCATCCTTTGGATCATTACTTCCTGTTTGTATACAACTTGTTCAGAGGGCGTCAAGTCCACTTCCTCCTCTGATTTTGGATCAAAGTAGGGGCATAGTCATAACATTTCTTCAAGGTTGTCAGGTATGTTGTAGCTTGAACAGCATAAAGCTTGGTTGGACTTTAGATCCTTACTTCTTGTTTCTGTATAGGACTTGTTCGGAGGACGCAAAGTCAATCTACTCCTCTGATTTCGGATCAACAAGGTGGGCGTGGTCATACAATGTCTTTAAATATGTCAGCTTTGTTGTAGCCTGAACAACATGAATCTTGGTCAGCCTTCAGATCATTACTTCCTGTTTGTATACGACTTGTTCAGACGCCATAAAATCCATCTTCTGATTTTGGATCAACAGGGAGGGCGTGGTCATAAAATGTCTTTATATTTTTCAGGTTTGTTGTAGCTTGAACAACATGAAGCTTGGTCAGCCTTTAGATCATTACTTCCTGTTTGTATACGACTTGTTCAGAGGCCATAAAATCCATCTTCTGATTTTGGATCAACATGTCTGCAGTAGCTTAAACAAAGTGAAGCGGTGCTGTGGGAAGCATTACATCATTCCTTGTTCCAACTGACCTGGTGAAAACAACATTTGGTCTTGTAATCCAAGCGGCGACCTTGTTTGTTCACGTCCATTCTGTCAGTCAGGCGCCACGTCGGCGTCATGGCGTCACACTCCAGGCGTGCTGAAAAAACATCGCTTTGCATTTTTCCGTCGTCCGAGCAAATCCTTGATTACTTCTCTGCACCTTTTTTTTTTTTGTCACAATGAATCGTCGGCCCCGCTTGGGAAGAAAGGCCCTCTGTGTGACGCGGGGTTCAGTCTTTATTTGCTTTGAATTCATCAAATTTAATCCAGCCCGCAGAGCACAGCTAGGAAGGTAAGGAGCGGAATGAGCGCTAATGATTCAATGTTTTTGTTTTAATGTTTGGCCTAACGCGGTATAAATATAGATATTAATTTGTGTCATTATTACAAACGCTTTTTTTTTTATCTAACTGAATTTTATTTTCCATCAGATTATGCTAACAATTTCATAAAATATTCATTTCATTTAATTTCATAATTTCATGTATTTTTCCAAACGCAAGTCTTGAGTTTTGAAGTAAAAAAAATAAAAAATTAACTGAATTTTTTTTGCACGGAATTTTAAAAACACCAAACTGAATTCTAAACGGACACATTTTGCTCACAACTTTATAGTTAATGAAATTACTTGATGTAAAAAGAAGTCAGTTCACAAGATTAAAATGGAAAAAATTCAGTTACGTAAATTCAGTGTCGCTTTTGTGAATGAACTCCATGAAAACTCCAGATTTTATTTATCTTTTTTATTTTATTTTTTTGTTTTTAAGAAATTGTCTAATACGATGAGCGAGTACACTGTAAAAAATATTTTGCGGTTAAACACTGGCAGGTCTGTCATAACAATTTTACTGGAAAAATATTAGTGGTATTGTGTTTGGATATACAGTTTATTCGGTGTAAAAACCATTATATTATTTTGGGTAAAATTCTGTCGTGTAAGCTGTCGTGTTTTTTATACCGTGAAATCTACAGATTTAAAAAATATATTTTTTATATTTATTTAAAACAAAAATCAACCAAAAAATTAGATTATTTAAATGTTGAATATGATATTTTAAATGTAATAATTAAATAATTAAAATATACAGTGTTTTCCGTTTTAATTAAATTAAAAAAAAAAAAAAAGAATTGCATTAATCAAAATTTGTTTTTTAACGAAACATTTTTTATTATTATTTTTTGGTTTTATATATTGTTATAGTAATAATTAAATGAATTATTCCATTATTTATTAGTAATGTATAGGCTCCAGCCCTCCCACAACCCCGAGAAGGACAAGCGGTAGGAAATGGACGGATGGACTACTCAAATTCAAAAATTCAAAAATTCAAAAATTCAAAAATAAAAAATGAATAAATAAATTAATTAATTTAAAAAAAAGGATAATAATATATATATATATATATATATATATATATATATATATATATATATATATATATATATATATATAAAACCTTTTTTTTTTTCTTTTTTTTAATTTATTTATTTATTTTTAATTTGAGTAGTCCATCCGTCCATTTCCTACCGCTTGTCTTTCTCGGGGTTGTGGGAGGGCTGGAGCCTATACAATACTAATAAATAATGACATTATTAGTTTAATTATTACTATAACAATATATAAAACCAAAAAATAAAAATATAGTAAATATTGGTTTTGTTTTTTTTCTAAAATAGATTCTGAATCTTAAAAGCTTATTACTAAATAACCTTTCTAACACCCTAGCTTTTTGCATTTTGTTAGCGCTTGTAAAAATCTGTAAACACTACTGTTAGTTAGTAAGCTTAGCATGCTTAGCGTACGTCGCTCGATATTAGCTCGCTAACGCTATGTGTTTGCAATTTTAAATTTTTTTCAATTATTTTTTATATTTATTTAAAACACAAATCAACAAAAACTATATATTTTTTTATGTTTAATATGATATTTTTAATGTCATAATTAAATCATTAAAATATACAATGACTTCAATTTTAACTCAATTAAAAATACAAATAATTACATTCATCAAAATTAGTTTTTTAATCAACATTTTTTTTATTTTCATTTTATTCTAATATTTATATATTTTTATTTTTAATTTTGAGTAGTCCATCCGTCCATTTTCTACCGCTTGTCCTTCTCGGGGTTGTGGGAGGGCTGAAGCCTATACAATACTAATAAATAATGGAATGATTAATTATTATAAATACTATAACAATATATAAAACCAAAAAATGTATAGAAAATGTTTAGTATTTTTCCTAAAATTGATTCGCTCGATATTAGCTCGCTAATGCTATGTGTTTGCAATTTTCGTTTTAAAAAAATATACTTTTTATATTTATTTATAACAAAGTTCAACAAAAATTTTTTATTTTTTTATGTTTAATATGATATTTTTAATTTAATAACTAAATCAGTAAAATATACAATGAATAAAATAAAATTTAAAATCTATCGATAAAACATTAAAGTAAAAATGTATCTTATGGTTATTTACATTACAATTAATAGCTACATTTGGAAAAAAAACTGTAACAATAACAATATTAATAATAATTAATAATATAATATTAAACACATTGATGGGGTAAACCACATTTATTAATAATAACAACAATAATAATAATGATGTAATAATAAACACTTTGATCGTGGTAAGCTACATTTTTTTATAATAACAATAATAATAATATTAATAATAATAATAACAAACACATTAATCATGGTAAGCTACATGTAAAAAACTGTAACAATAACAATTATAATAATAATAATATAATAATAAACACATTGATGGGGTAAGCCACATTTATTAATAATAACAATAATAATAATAATGATATAATAATAAAGACATGCTGCTGCTAAGCTAAACAAAAATGATAATAACAACAATAATAATAATGATAATAATAATAATAATAATAATAATAAACACATTGATCATGGTAAGCTACATTTAAAAAAAACTGTAACAATAACAATTATAGTAATAATAATAATAATAATAATATATTAAACATATTGATGGTGGTAAGTTACAATACATTTTTTATAATAACAATAATAATAATAAACACATTGACGGGGTAAGCCAAATTTATTAAAAATACCAATAATAATAATAATAATGATATAATAATAAACACTATGATGGTGGTAAGCTAAATTTTTTGTAATAACAATAATAATACTAATAATAACACATTGATCATGGTAAGCTACATTTAAAAAAACTGTAACAATAACAATAATAATAATAATAATAATAATAATAGTATAATGCTAAACACATTGATTGGGTAAGCCGAATTTATTAATAATAACAATAATAATAATAATAATATAATAATAATAAACACATTGATGGTGGTAAGCTACATTTTTTGTAATAACAATAATAATACTAATAATAACACATTGATCATGGTAAGCTACATTTAAAAAAACTGTAACAATAACAATAATAATAATAATAATAATAGTATAATGCTAAACACATTGATTGGGTAAGCCAAATTTATTAATAAAAACAATAATAATAATAATATAATAATAATAAACACATTGATGGTGGTAAGCTACATTTTTTGTAATAACAATAATAATACTAATAATAACACATTGATCATGGTAAGCTACATTTAAAAAAACTGTAACAATAACAATAATAATAATAATAATAATAATAGTATAATACTAAACACATTGATTGGGTAAGCCGAATTTATTAATAATAACAATAATAATAATAATATCATAATAATAAACATTGATGGTGGTAAGCTACATTTTTTGTAATAACAATAATAATACTAATAATAACACATTGATCATGGTAAGCTACATTTAAAAAAACTGTAACAATAACAATAATAATAATAATAATAATAATAGTATAATACTAAACACATTGATTGGGTAAGCCGAATGTATTAATAATAACAATAATAATAATAATATAATAATAATAAACACATTGATGGTGGTAATCTAAATTTTTTGTAATAACAATAATAATACTAATAATAACACATTGATCAAGGTAAGCTACATTTAAAAAAAACTGTAACAATAACAATAATAATAATAATAATAATAATAATAATAATAGTATAATACTAAACACATTGATTGGGTAAGCCGAATTTATTAATAATAACAATAATAATAATAATAATATAATAATAAACACATTGATGGTGGTAAGCTACATTTTTTTATAATAGCAATAGTAGTAATAATAATAATAATAATAATAAACACATTGATGGGGTAAGCCCCATTTATTAATAATAACAATAATAATAATAATAATGATGTAATAATAAACACATTGATGGTGGTAAGCTACAATTTTTTATAATAACAATAATAATAATAATAATAAACATACTGATTGGGTAAGCCTCATTTATTAATAATAACAATAATAATAATAATGATATAATAATAAACACCTTGATGGTGGTAAGCTACAATTTTTTATAATAACAATAATAATAAACACGTTGATCGTGGTAAGTCACATTTATTAATAATAGCAATAATAAAAATAATGATATAATAATAAACATGTTGATGGTGGTAAGCTACCTTTTTTATAATAACAATGATAATAATAAACACATTGATCGTGGTAAGCTACATTTATTAATTATATTAACAATAATCATCATCATCATCATCATCATCATAATATGGTGGATGGGTGTAAACTAGAGTTATTATTAATAACAATAGTAATAACAAACTGTGGCTACAAACCACAGCTGCTGTGGTGTAAAAGTAGAAGCCAACACATTTTATTTTTATTATGACTTTTTCAATGTGCATTTGAGCTAATTCCAATGTTTTGGTGATCTCACTGAGCTGCATGTGAGGATCATAAGAAGACATCAGTGGAGGTTTATGACAATGACATCATATGCTGAATGAGCAACTTTGTGCATGTTGTTGTGCACGTGTCTCACTGGAGTCGTCGTCGTGTGTGTGTGTGTGTGTGTGTGTGTGTGTGTGTGTGTGTGTGTGTGTGTGTGTGTGTGTGTGTGTGTGTGTGTGTTTATTAAACTACTCACTACTGGGGGAGGGGGAAAAAAAAGATCCCATCCTCAGCCAGCCGCCCCTTCTTATGTGCACAGAAGATCCCAAAGTAGTTTCACATTCCTGCAGCGTGTGAGATTTGCATGGCTTATTAGAAGATGCCTAAAAGCAGCTGACACAAACAGGAGGCGGAGTCACCCAAACCCTCGCCCGGGACCTCCTCACCCGGCTTATCAGTCTCAAAGAAACCCCACATCTGGCCTTCAGTGTCGTCTCAGCCCTGCTAATGTGCTAACACGGCGGCGTTAGCCTGCTTTTACGCACCACGTGGGAGATACTTCAGGGGTGATTACGCGCAAAATGATATCAAAAGTTGTCATTTTCGACGGATAAAAACAAATATTCACTTCCTTATTGGCGTCCTTCACTGCAGGTTTCTCGCCGCCATGTTTTTTTCCCCTCCCTCCCACGCTCCTTCACGCGGCGTCTTTTTGTAATTATGTGCAAATTAGCCCCCCGTCGACGATAAAACCCTCCAATCCCCTCGCCGCCTCCAGTGAGCGCCCACGTCAGAACGCCACCTCGGCGTATTTGCAGCGCACGGGAGGGAAGTGCCGAGCGCGGCCTTGGGGCGTGTTAAAAAATGCAGTAAAGTTTGGCTTTTGAACCTTTTCTGCCGGGCCCGAGGTCACATGACGCGTCTGCGTGGAACCGCATGAACCCAAAGAGGTTATTGCCAGAACATGATAGGCGTGTGACCATATTTAATACAACGTCAGTGCAGCGTGACCTCAGCCAAGGCCAAGTTGCCCAGAATTGACGGGTTTGTTTTTTGTTGCTTTTGTTGTACAGCGGAACACATTTATGACCTGCTTACATCAAAACATCAACATAAGATGTATTTTTTACTTTTTTGGATGTATTTTTTCTTTTCTTTTATTGTCATGTTTTTTTTCATCTAATTAATTGCAATTTAATGTAATTGTTTTATTTTAATTGTTTATTTCTTCTTTTTTAATTTAGATTTGCATTTATTTTATATTAGTATTTTTATTTTTAATTTACATGTTTTGGTTGAATCTAATGTATTATTTTTTATTTTATTTTATTGTCATGTTTTTTTTTCATCTAGTTAATTTTAATTTAATGTAATTTTTTTTATTTCAATGGTTTATTTAATCTTTTTTAATTTAGTTTTACATTTGTTTTATTATAGTAGTTTTATTTTCAATTTACATTTTTTGGTTTAATCTAACGTATTATTTTTTATTTTATTTTATTGTCATGTTTTTTTTCATCTAATTAATTTTAATTTAATGTAATTGTTTTATTTCAATGGTTTATTTCTTCAATTTTAATTTAGTTTTGCATTTATTTTATTTTAGTAATTTTATTTTTCATTTACATTTTTTGGTTTAATCTAATGTATTATTTTTTATTTTATTTTATTGTCATGTTTTTTTTCCATCGAAATAATTTTAATTTAATGTAATCTTTTTATTTTAATTGTTTATTTCTTCTTTTTTAATGTAGTTTTGCATTTATTTTATTTTAGTAATATTATTTTTAATTTACATTTTTTGGCTCAATCTAATGTATTATTTTTTAATTGTATTTTGAATTTTTGTCTTAAATTTTTTTATTTCTCCTTTTTTATTTAGTTTTTGAATTTATTTTATTTTAGTAATTTTATTTTTAATGATATCTATTTTGGTTTAATCTAATGTATTTTTTTTGTATTTTATTTTTCATTTTAATTTTTTTTATTTCCTGCGATGAGGTGGCGACTTGTCCGGGGCACCTTCCGCCCGAATGCAGCTGAGATAGGCTCCAGCGACCCCCCTGCCACCCTGAAAGGCACAAGCGGTAGAAAATGGATGGATGGATTTTTTTTAATTTCTTCTTTTTTAATTTTTTTTGCATTTATTTAATTTTTTAGTAATTTAGTTTTGCATTTATTTTATTTTTTAGTAATTTTATTTTTCATTTACATTTTTTGGTTTAATCTAATGTATTGTTTTTTATTTTACTTTATTGTCATGTTTTTTTTTCCATCCAAATAATTTTAATTTAATGTAATTGTTTTATTTTAATTGTTTATTTCTTCTTTTTTAATGTAGTTTTGCATGTATTTTTTTTTAGTAATATTTGTTTTTAATTTACATTTTTTTGGTTTAATCTAATGTATTATTTTTTAATTGTATTTTGAATTTTATTTTAATTTTTTTTATTTCTCCTTTTTTATTTAGTTTTTGAATTTATTTTATTTTAGTAATTTTATTTTTAATTATATATATTTTGGTTTAGTCTAATGTATTTTTTTTTGTATTTTATTTTTCATTTTCATTTTTTTTATTTCCTGCGATGAGGTGGCGACTTGTCCGGGGCACCTTCCGCCCGAATGCAGCTGAGATAGGCTCCAGCGACCCCCCCTGCCACCCTGAAAGGCACAAGCGGTAGAAAATGGATGGATGGATGGATTTTTTTTAAATTTCTTCTTTTTTAATTTTTTTTGCATTTATTAAATTTTTTAGTAATTTAGTTTTGCATTTATTTTATTTTTTAGTAATTTTATTTTTCATTTACATTTTTTGGTTTAATCTAATGTATTGTTTTTTATTTTACTTTATTGTCATGTTTTTTTTTCCATCCAAATAATTTTAATTTAATGTAATTGTTTTATTTTAATTGTTTATTTCTTCTTTTTTAATGTAGTTTTGCATGTATTTTATTTTAGTAATATTTGTTTTTAATTTACATTTTTTGGTTTAATCTAATGTATTATTTTTCAATTGTATTTTGAATTTTATTTTAATTTTTCTTATTTCTCCTTTTTTATTTAGTTTTTGAATTTATTTTATTTTAGTAATTTTATTTTTAATTATATATATTTTGGTTTAATCTAATGTATTTTTTTTTTGTATTTTATTTTTCATTTTAAATTTTTTTATTTCCTGTGATGAGGTGGCGACTTGTCCGGGGCACCTTCCGCCCGAATGCAGCTGAGATAGGCTCCAGCGACCCCCCTGCCACCCTGAAAGGCACAAGCGGTAGAAAATGGATGGATGGATTTTTTTAAATTTCTTCTTTTTTAATTTTTTTTAAATTTATTTTAGTTTTTAGTAATTATATTTTGCATTTATTTAATTTTTTAGTAATTTTATTTTAAATTGACATTTTTTGTTTGAATCTAATGTTTTTTTAATTTATTTTTTAATGTTTATTTTCATTGTATTTATTTATCTTTTTAATTTGTTTTCATTTACATATTTATTTTCTTAAGCTGTACTTCCAAATTGGGGCGGAGCCTAGAACCTTACCTGCTGCTGGTTAAGAAAAGTGTAACAATAGCATGAGGACTTTTTATTTTCGTTAATTACGACTAAGACTTAGACTTAGACAAACTTTATTGATCCACGGGGGAAATTGTTGGAAATAACTTGGTAGTTGACCTGTGATAACAGTAAACATGCATTTTTTTTCAGTTTATTTTATTAGTATTTATTTTTGTCATCCGCCTGCCTTGATTAGAATAGTTTTCATATCATTTGACAAGGTTTATCCTGTTAAACTACCTAAGTTGGATATAAATAGTGAATATAATTAAAAGAGAACGATTTGTGTCAATATTTAAGTGGGCCCCGGGCCCCTGTGTAGTGGGAAATGAATGAATGAATTATTAAATTATTAACATTCCTGAAACATATATTTACGGTTCAAGCCAACATTTTTTTACAGATTAAAAAAAAAAAAGAAAAAAGTTTCCCTGGGCGCCGCTGATTTACTGCTCCAATTTAATTGGGCTGTAAAAGGCGAGGCAGAGCTGTTGAGGAACGCCAAAGTGCGACTCCCAGGCTTGTTTACAGGAGGAGTCGGCAGTCAAGGACACGGGCAGACGGCCAAGTGCCGAGGAGGAGGAGGAGGAGGGGAAAAGTGGGACAGATAAAGAAAAGAATGGAGACAGATGGAGACGAGGAGGAGGACGTTTGCAACAATGTTTACAAACCCCGGCCTGGGACTCTTCACTGACAACTTGTGTTGGACTCCAACTGGGAGCTCCGGTGTTGAAGGACATTCATCACACTAAATGTATCTTGTCTGCGAGATCACCTTCTTCCAATATCCGTGTTGGAAAGAATGTTTCCAGCATGTTCCAGAAGAACTCCTCATTCAAGGACAGTCCAAAGTGCATTTAGAGGCTGAGCAGCACACTGGTTTCCCTTTCATTGTGAAGTCAATATTATCTGCTACAAATATGAATCATAATAATACTTTACTATTATGATGATTAGATTATTTTTAGTGCATCTGCCTCTCCTTGTTTTTAGGTGTCAAACTCAAGGCCCGTGGGCCAGATCCGGCCCGCCACTTTATTTTACCTGGCCTGCAAACACCTGGATATGATATGTGTCAAAAAAAGTACTTCATACTCTCTCACTAAATGTCATTGATTTTTTTTGCATTTTGACAGAAAAAATATATGTACTGCATGAAATTGCGTATCTTTTAAACTTTAATAGTATCCAATATTGCAACAAATATTACAGTATACTTTCCAAACATGTTTTTTTCTGAATAAAAATACTTAACTTTACAGCAAACTCCCCATCAAATGAGTGACTGTTTTTAGTACATTTTTGTCTTATAATAATAAAACCTTACAAATTCAATAGGTCCTTATGTCCCATTGCATAAGGACTCCCTTTGGGAGACCTTATACAATGGGCCATGCGGGCCCTAATTAAAGCTGCAAGCAGCATTGGTCGGGCCCGCGTATTTGGCAGGTGCTAGTCCTAACTGTCCCAATACTTTTGTCCAGTGATAGTCCTAAGTGTCCCAATACTTTTGTCTACTTTTAGTCTGAAGTGTCCCAAGACTTTTGTCTAGTGTACCTACCTTGTCTGCATTGTGTGGGCACGTTGGTGCTTCCTGCTTTTAAGCAGCCATCTTAAAAAAAACAGCAGCGCAGCAGCATCAGCGTAGCGGGTCTTTGAAGGCTCATAAAATCAAAACCGGAGAAGGTATTAAAAAGCTGTTCTGCTATTTTATACACAAGGGTTTAATCCCTCTCCTGTGTTAGTTTGAAGCCGAAACGACAAACGCGCTCAGAGGAGATAGTTTTTGAAGGAAGGTGACCGGTTTTTACAAAAAAAATTGTTTTGAAGGGGGAATAGCAAACTTCCTGTTGATTTTTGCTGGAAGTTGTCAATTTATGAAATGTAGGTCTAAGTGAGACCTACATAGAGGTTTTTGTTTCATGTCTCTCCGACCTTCCCAGGGAGAGTTACAGGCAGTTTTGTCAGTTTTTTCATCCGAGGAGCAGTTTTTTGTGCGTTTCATTAAAAAATTGCGCTAGAGCACAATTTTGAGATTTGGGGTTATGTTTTTTTATTAGATCACAATTTTTGCCAGTCCTGATGTGTGTGTTCAGTTCGGTGAGTTTTGAAGCATGTTAAAGGGGGTCAAATTACAGCTCAAAGAGGCAAAAGTGACTGTTTTTAGTACTTTTTTTGTCTTGAAGGGGGAATTGCCAACTTCCTGTTGATTTTTGCCCGAGAATATACTATTATGAAATCTAGGTCTAAGTCACACCTACATAAAGGTTTTTGTTTCATGTCTCTCCGACCTTCCCAGTGGGAGTTACAGGCAGTCTAGTTTGTTTTTTTTCCTCGGGGGCGCTAGAGCGCAGTTTTGAGTTTTGGGGTTCGGTTTTTTTATTAAAAGACAATTTTCGCAGGTCCTGATGTGTGGGTCAAATATGGTGAGTTTTGAAGCATGTTAAGTGGGTCAAATTACAGTTTAAAGTGGCGGCGGAAGAATAAAGAATAATAAAACCTTACAAATTCAATAGGTCCTTATGTCCCATTGTATAAGGACTCCCTTTGGGAGTCCTTATACAATGGGCCATGCGGGCCCTAATAATAATAAAAAACCTTAGAAATTCAATAGGTCCTTATGTCCCAAATAATAATTCACACATAGTAGTATATCTCCAATAGAAAAAAACCACAATAAACAACGCAATTGCCTTAATCCCTTTGCATTGTAGTGCGCCCAAACAACACGTAACCATCAAAATTATTCAGATGACCGAACTCAATATAGGTTAGACATGGTCTCATTTGGTATAGCCTATAGGTAACGTAGACTAATTCCTTTAACATATCCAACTGTATGTCGACGTACTTTTTCTTTTGTTAGCACTACGCAGGAATAAAATGGCATCTACAGTGCCAGGATTCATGCGAGAGCGCCTGGCCTCTAAAATGCGCCCTGCTGCGCTGAAGGAGCGCTCACTTGCGCCACTTGTTGCTGGGACGCGGTGCCTGATGAATAATTGACTGTTTCAAAGAGTGCTGCTCGTTTTTCGTATGTGGGTAACAACATTTAACTATGTATATATATTTCCAAATTGGTTCAACCGCCAACCGCCCGCCTTTATTTAAAATCTATTTTTACCCACCCGACCCGCGGTTTATCCGCGGACTCCGCGGTTGTGTCCGTAAACCGCGCATCTCTAGTGTATGTATATATATATATATATATATATATATATATATATATATATATATATGTATATGTATAATAATTTAAGGAATTATATAAGTAGTAGAGATGCGCGGTTTGCGGACACAACCGCGGAGTCCGCGGATTATCCGCGGATCGGGCGGATGAAATTAAAAAAACTAAGATTTTATCCGCTCGCGGGTCGGGTCGGGCGGATTAATTTTTTTTTTTTTTTTTTTTTTTTGCGGGTGGCAGTTAAACCAATTCGGTACATAGTTAAATGTTGTTACCCACATACGAAAAACGAGCAGGTACCTGCTGCATATGCCACAACAGAAGAAAAAAAAAGAAAAGAGATGGACACTTTTACGGAGCGGAGAAGGGACGCCTCGCCGGGGTCCGGGACCGAGGCCCCTTCCCCCGAGAGGGCCCCACCGGGAGCCGTAGCTGAGGCGATCCGCGAGAAGGGCCCGACGCACGTCCAGGGTCACTACCGCGCCCACCGCACCGACACCCCGCCTCGTCCGCTTTCGCCGCGGCCGGCGTCACGCGCAGCAGGTAAGCAGCTTACCTGCCCGCCACCCCCGTGGCCGGGGGCTCGTAACAGGGGTCACTCCGCGCGCTCCGCCCGCGCAGCTTACCTGCTTGCCACCCCTGTTGCCGGGGGCGCGTAACAGGGGTCACTCCGCGCGTAGTGCGCTCATGAAAGGGGTGGGGCTCACCCTGGTTGATATAGAGAGCAGGACGGTGGCCATGGAAGTTGGAACCCGCTAAGGAGTGTGTAACAACCCACCTGCCGAATCAACTAGCCCTGAAAATGGATGGCGCTGGAGCGTGGGCCCATATCTGGCCGTCGCCGGCAGCGAGACGCGCTTGGAGGTGCGCTCAGCGCGGCTCCCATATGATTGCGCACTGGTGTGCGTCTGGGTCGTGACAGCGTGGCACGCGAATGTCTGTGCTGCATTGGATCAGTCTCCTTTCTTTAACAGGCAAAAGCTTTATAACCTCACCATACCTGCCAACTTTTAAATCAGAAAAACCTAGTAGCCAGGGTCCAAGGGCCGCAGGCCCCGGTAGGTCCAGGACAAAGTCCTGGTGGAGGGTTCAGGGCTTCGCCCCCCGACGCAAAATGACTATTAGCATTCAGACAGGTTAAAATGTTGCTAAAACCATCACTTTTCTATCAGTCACAGTGACTTTTCAAAACAAAAATATTACAGCAAAAATCATATGGGTTGATTGACATGTTTATTCTGTAAGCTAACTTCAATAGTTTGAAATTATTTTGACAGTTAATGCCAGTTATCCTGTCAACCTTTCACAAGACTTCAATTTGTTCATTGAAAGTATAAATAGTATAAACACTTTTTACAGTATGTCGTGCTGTGAAATACAGCCGACAGGATTGTGCATGCATGGTGCAGGAGAACAAAGGACTTCTTTCATTTAAGGTTTGTGATAAACCATCAAACTCATTCGTTAAAAGGACTCTATAGTAATATAAAGCGAATTTTTCTGGACATTATCATGCAAGAAAAGTTTATTTTTGGGACCGCGATCACCGCGTAATGATTTTTAAAGGTTGCATTACAAACATTTAACTGTCCCATGTGATCAGCCAGTGCGATTGGAAGTCCATGCTCAATTACTGCCTCCGTAAATAAAACTTCGGCATTTATCACATCCAAAGAATCTGTTTGGGCGACGAAAAACGTTGAAAGTTTTCCACTTGTATCGCTAGCAACGGCATTAGACTTGCGTTTTTTTGTCCCAACGTGGTCTTTTACATCGCTAATTCCTCCGTGTCCGATCGAAAAATCTTGTCTGCACAAGGTGCAATTCGCGTAGTTTTCACCCTTTCTTTTAATTTTTTTATTAATATTAGATATATAACAACGGGCGGATGGCGGGCGGATGCAGTTCTGATCAAACGTTACATCGGGTGGATGGCGGATGGTTGACGACTTTCTGACGCGGTTGCGGATGAAATAAATTGCCTATCCGCGCATCTCTAATAAGTAGATACTGTCATTGACGAGGCGGACAAACTTTTTTTTATGTACAAAACCCCAAAAGCAGAGAAGTTGTCACGTTGTGTAAATGGTCAATAAAAAGAGAATACAACAAATCCTTTTCAACTTATATTCAATTGAATAGACTGCAAAGACAAGATATTTCACGTTCACACTGAGAAACTTTGTTGTTTTTTGCAAATATTAGCTCATTTGGAATTGGATGCCTGCAACATGTTTCAAAAAAGCTGGCACAAGTGGCAAAAAGGACTGAGAAAGGTGAGGAATACATTTCATGTTGTTCTTTACAGCATATTACTGTCAATAAAATGGAAAAAAAAACTCCTGTTTTTTGTGTTCAAATTCTGTTGACTGAGCTGCCAATTTCTGACTGTAAAATCTAGGGTTGTTGTTTTTATCGGTGTATTACTGTAAATGGAAACATTTGTTTTTTACGGTAGAAAAACTGGCAGCTAAATTGCCGGAATAAAAAAAGAACTTGTACAGTTTTTCTATGAACAAAATAATGTCAATTTAACACAATTCAGGCAACTAAGATGCCAGATTTTTCCCTAAACCCCCCCCCCAAAAAAAGAGTGGTACTGTCTTACAATAACCCTAAAAGAAGAAAACAACAATAACAACAACAGAACCACAGAACTTTCCTCCAGAAGGTCTTATCTTTGTCCATGTGATGTCAGATGAAACAAACATTTAGCTGTTTGGCCACAATACCCAGCAAGATGTTTGGAGGAGAAAAGGTGCGGCCTTTAATCCCAGGAACACCATGCCTACCGTCAAGCATGGTGGTGGTAGTATTATGCGCTGGGCCTGTTTTGCTGCCAATGGAACTGCTGCTTTAAATGGGACAATGAAAAAGGAGGATGAGCTCCAAGCTAAAATCATCAGCCCCGGAGGTTGGGTCTTGGGCGCAGTTGGGTGTTCCAACAGGACAATGACCCCCAAACACACCTCAAAAGTGGCAAAAGGAATGGCTAAATCAGGCTTATATAATCACGATTTTGTGATTATATAAATATAAATATCAATCTAATCCCTGGCAATATACTGATAACATACTCGGTATCAATACTATTGATATTTATTTATTTACATTCAAGAACTCTTCCATAGCGGTTAGCATATCTTATTGTATCCTCTTACGGTGTGTAGTGTAGCATGTTTAGCTATTCCTTGTCCTCCAGTGATAGTGCTACTTGTAAAAAAAAATAAAAAATAAAATTACTTACTAATTATTGTATTATCTGGATACTACATACTAGTTTTGAGGCGATACTACAAAATTGGGTGTCCATCCAATACCAAGTATTTACCAGGGGGCAGTATCGTTCCAACCATCGCTGATACTTTCAATTTTCAAGATCGTTGAACGATTCAGTTTTTGCTCACAATAATGATCCGACAAAAATCACAACATCATCAAAGTATTTAAATGATTGCATCGTTCCCTTTTAATACTTTAAAATAAAGTCAATAGTGCAAAATATATACAAATTGCCCTTAAAATATTCCTCCTTTGTCATGAATGCGTCAACAATAACAAAATCCACCAAAAAAAATAAATAATCCAAAAAACGGATTTTGTGATTATATAAATATAAATATCAATCTAATCCCTGGCAATATACTGATAACATACTCGGTATCAATACTATTGATATTTCTTTACATTCAAGAGCTATTCCTTAGCGGTTAGCATATCTTATTGTATCCTCTTACGGTGTGTAGTGTAGCATGTTTAGCTATTCCTTGCCCTCCAGTGATAATGCTACTTGTAAAAAAAAAAAAAATAATAATAATAATAATAATAATAATAAATTCTAATTACTTACTAATTATTGTATTATTTGGATACTACATATTAGTTTTGAGGCGATACTACAAAATTGGGTGTCCATCCAATACCAAGTATTTACCGGGGGGGCAGTATCGTTCCAACCATCGCTGATACTTTCAATTTTCAAGATCGTCGAACGATTCAGTTTTTGCTCACAATCATGATCCGACAAAAATCACAACATCATCAAAGTATTTAAATGATTGCATCGTTCCCTTTTATTACTTTAAAATAAAGTCAATAGTGCAAAATATATACAAATTGCCCTTAAAATATTCCTCCTTTGTCATGAATGCGTCAACAATAACAAAATCCACCAAAAAAAAGAAATAATCCAAAAAACGGATTTTGTGATTATATAAATATAAATATCAATCTAATCCCTGGCAATATACTGATAACATACTCGGTATCAATACTATTGATATTTCTTTACATTCAAGAGCTATTCCTTAGCGGTTAGCATATCTTATTGTATCCTCTTACGGTGTGTAGTGTAGCATGTTCAGCTATTCCTTGCCCTCCAGTGATAATGCTACGTGTAAAAAAAAAAAAAAATAATAATAATAATAATAATAATAATAATAATAAGTTCTAATTAGTTACTAATTATTGTATTATTGGATACTACATACTAGTTTTGAGGCGATACTACAAAATTGGGTGTCCATCCAATACCAAGTATTTACCGGGGGGCAGTATCGTTCCAACCATCGCTGATACTTTCAATTTTCAAGATCGTCGAACGATTCAGTTTTTGCTCACAATCATGATCCGACAAAAATCACAACATCATCAAAGTATTTAAATGATTGCATCGTTCCCTTTTATTACTTTAAAATAAAGTCAATAGTGCAAAATATATACAAATTGCCCTTAAAATATTCCTCCTTTGTCATGAATGCGTCAACAATAACAAAATCCACCAAAAAAAAAAAAAAAATCCAAAAAACGGATTTTGTGATTAAATAAATATAAATATCAATCTAATCCCTGGCAATATACTGATAACATACTCGGTATCAATACTATTGATATTTCTTTACATTCAAGAGCTCTTCCTTAGCGGTTAGCATATCTTATTGTATCCTCTTACGGTGTGTAGTGTAGCATGTTTAGCTATTCCTTGCCCTCCAGTGATAATGCTACTTGTAAAAAAAAATAAAAAAAATAAAAAATAAAATTACTTACTAATTATTGTATTATTTGGATACTACATACTAGTTTTGAGGCGATACTACAAAATTGGGTGTCCATCCAATACCAAGTATTTACCGGGGGGCAGTATCGTTCCAACCATCGCTGATACTTTCAATTTTCAAGATCGTCGAACGATTCAGTTTTTGCTCACAATAATGATCCGACAAAAATCACAACATCATCAAAGTATTTAAATGATTGCATCGTTCCCTTTTAATACTTTAAAATAAAGTCAATAGTGCAAAATATATACAAATTGCCCTTAAAATATTCCTCCTTTGTCATGAATGCGTCAACAATAACAAAATCCACCAAAAAAAAAAAATAATAATCCAAAAAACGGATTTTGTGATTAAATAAATATAAATATCAATCTAATCCCTGGCAATATACTGATAACATACTCGGTATCAATACTATTGATATTTCTTTACATTCAAGAGCTATTCCTTAGCGGTTAGCATATCTTATTGTATCCTCTTACGGTGTGTAGTGTAGCATGTTTAGCTATTCCTTGTCCTCCAGTGATAATGCTACTTGTAAAAAAAAAAATAATAATTATAATAATAATAATAATAATAATAAATTCTAATTAGTTACTAATTATTGTATTATTGGATACTACATACTAGTTTTGAGGCGATACTACAAAATTGGGTGTCCATCCAATACCAAGTATTTACCGGGGGGCAGTATCGTTCCAACCATCGCTGATACTTTCAATTTTCAAGATCGTCGAACGATTCAGTTTTTGCTCACAATCATGATCCGACAAAAATCACAACATCATCAAAGTATTTAAATGATTGCATCGTTCCCTTTTAATACTTTAAAATAAAGTCAATAGTGCAAAATATATACAAATTGCCCTTAAAATATTCCTCCTTTGTCATGAATGCGTCAACAATAACAAAATCCACCAAAAAAAATAAATAATCCAAAAAACGGATTTTGTGATTAAATAAATATAAATATCAATCTAATCCCTGGCAATATACTGATAACATACTCGGTATCAATAGTATTGATATTTCTTTACATTCAAAAGCTATTCCTTAGCGGTTAGCATATCTTATTGTATCCTCTTACGGTGTGTAGTGTGGCATGTTTAGCTATTCCTTGTCCTCCAGTGATAGGGCTACTTGTAAAAAAAAATAAAAAAAATAAAAAATAAAATTACTTACTAATTATTGTATTATTTGGATACTACATATTAGTTTTAAAGGCGATACTACAAAATTGGGTGTCCATCCAATACCAAGTATTTACCGGGGGGCAGTATCGTTCCAACCATCGCTGGTACTTTCAATTTTCAAGATCGTCGAACGATTCAGTTTTTGCTCACAATCATGATCTGACAAAAATCACAACATCATCAAAGTATTTAAATGATTGCATCGTTCCCTTTTAATACTTTAAAATAAAGTCAATAGTGCAAAATATATACAAATTGCCCTTAAAATATTCCTCCTTTGTCATGAATGCGTCAACAATAACAAAATCCACCAAAAAAAATATATAATTCAAAAAACGGATTTTGTGATTAAATAAATATAAATATCAATCTAATCCCTGGCAATATACTGATAACATACTCGGTATCAATACTATTGATATTTATTTACAATCAAGAGCTCTTCCTTAGCGGTTAGCATATCTTATTGTATCCTCTTACGGTGTGTAGTGTAGCATGTTTAGCTATTCCTTGTCCTCCAGTGATAATGCTACTTGTAAAAAAAAAAATAATAATAATAATAATAATAAATTCTAATTAGTTACTAATTATTGTATTATTGGATACTACATACTAGTTTTGAGGCGATACTACAAAATTGGGTGTCCATCCAATACCAAGTATTTACCGGGGGGGCAGTATCGTTCCAACCATCGCTGATACTTTCAATTTTCAAGATCGTCGAACGATTCAGTTTTTGCTCACAATAATGATCCGACAAAAATCACAACATCATCAAAGTATTTAAATGATTGCATCGTTCCCTTTTATTACTTTAAAATAAAGTCAATAGTGCAAAATATATACAAATTGCCCTTAAAATATTCCTCCTTTGTCATGAATGCGTCAACAATAACAAAATCCACCCAAAAAAATAAATAATCCAAAAAACGGATTTTGTGATTATATAAATATAAATATCAATCTAATCCCTGTAGTATCGGCAATATACTGATAACATACTCGGTATCAATACTATTGATATTTCTTTACATTCAAGAGCTATTCCTTAGCGGTTAGCATATCTTATTGTATCCTCTTACGGTGTGTAGTGTAGCATGTTTAGCTATTCCTTGCCCTCCAGTGATAGTGCTACTTGTAAAAAAATATTTAAAAAAATAAAAAATAAAATTACTTACTAATTATTTTATTATTTGGATACTACATACTAGTTTTGAGGCGATACTACAAAATTGGGTGTCCATCCAATACAAAGTATTTACCGGGGGGCAGTATCGTTCCAACCATCGCTGATACTTTCAATTTTCAAGATCGTCGAACGATTCAGTTTTTGCTCACACTCATGATCCGACAAAAAACACAACATCATCAAAGTATTTAAATGATTGCATCGTTCCCTTTTAATACTTTAAAATTAAGTCAATAGTGCAAAATATATACAAAATGCCCTTAAAATATTCCTCCTTTGTCATGAATGCGTCAACAATAACAAAATCCACCAAAAAAAATAAATAATCCAAAAAACGGATTTTGTGATTAAATAAATATAAATATCAATCTAATCCCTGGCAATATACTGATAACATACTCGGTATCAATACTATTGATATTTCTTTACATTCAAGAGCTATTCCTTAGCGGTTAGCATATCTTATTGTATCCTCTTACGGTGTGTAGTGTGGCATGTTCAGCTATTCCTTGCCCTCCAGTGATAGTGCTACTTGTAAAAAAAAAAAAAAATAATAATAATAATAAATTCTAATTAGTTACTAATTATTGTATTATTGGATACTACATACTAGTTTTGAGGCGATACTACAAAATTGGGTGTCCATCCAATACCAAGTATTTACCGGGGGGGCAGTATCGTTCCAACCATCGCTGATACTTTCAATTTTCAAGATCGTCGAACGATTCAGTTTTTGCTCACAATAATGATCCGACAAAAATCACAACATCATCAAAGTATTTAAATGATTGCATCGTTCCCTTTTAATACTTTAAAATAAAATCAATAGTGCAAAATATATACAAATTGCCCTTAAAATATTCCTCCTTTGTCATGAATGCGTCAACAATAACAAAATCCACCAAAAAAAAATAATCCAAAAAACGGATTTTGTGATTAAATAAATAAAAATATCAATCTAATCCCTGTAGTATCGGCAATATACTGATAACATACTCTGTATCAATACTATTGATATTTATGTACAATCAAGAGCTCTTCTTTAGCGGTTAGCATATCTTATTGTATCCTCTTACGGTGTGTAGTGTGGCATGTTCAGCTATTCCTTGCCCTCCAGTGATAGTGCTACTTGTAAAAAAAAAAAAAAGACAGGAATTGAAGTTTATTTTGGGAGAGTTACAGGAATAATCCATAAACGGTAAACACCTCACTAAAACGGAAGCGTTTGATTCATCAAGAGTGGAGGATTAAAATCAATGGTGGAATATTCCGTACGCTGCAATGAATCTGCGGTTCTTCGTGCGGCTCCACATGCCGGACAGTAATTGCATCCACTAATCAATCACTTTGTCAGCGCTAAGACAACAAGGTGCTCAGATTTACTACGCGCATGTTAGCCACTTATCAATAAAGGTGAAATATTATTTGTTGGACAGGAAGTGACGGCGGCTGCAATTAACTGCTGACAAACGACGGCTCTTAAGTAGCAAAGTGAGAGCTTGATTTACACGTTTGAGCAGCAAACGCATCATTTTAACGTGTCCTTTTTTCCCGCTCCAGGCCGATAAATAAAGCCAACTACACACAGGAAGTACTTCACTATGGCCGATCCTTGTGTCTCCATACCAATATTTTGGTACCGGTACCAAAACAAGAAAGTCCACATCAGGGATGTGCTGATATCAGTATCAGACGTTTTGGTGTAAAAGTTTGTGATGGATCTCCTCTGACGGACACTATTGTTGATGCCCGGCTGACAAGCGACTAGCAGCTAATTATGTGCCTCCACTAGTGTTGTCTCCATACCAATATTTTAGTACCGGTACCAAAACAAGAAAGTCCACATCAGGGATGTGCTGATATCAGTATCAGACATTTTGGTGTAAAAGTTTGTGATGGATCTCCTCTGACGGACACTATTGTTGATGCCCGGCTGACAAGCGACTAGCAGCTAATTATGTGCCTCCACTAGTGTTGTCTCCATACCAATATTTTAGTACCGGTACCAAAACAAGAAAGTCCACATCAGGGATGTGCTGATATCAGTATCAGACGTTTTGGTGTAAAAGTTTGTGATGGATCTCCTCTGACGGACACTATTGTTGATGCCCGGCTGACAAGCGACTAGCAGCTAATTATGTGCCTCCACTAGTGTTGTCTCCATACCAATATTTTAGTACCGGTACCAAAACAAGAAAGTCCACATCAGGGATGTGCTGATATCAGTATCAGACGTTTTGGTGTAAAAGTTTGTGATGGATCTCCTCTGACGGACACTATTGTTGATGCCCGGCTGACAAGCGACTAGCAGCTAATTATGTGCCTCCACTAGTGTTGTCTCCATACCAATATTTTAGTACCGGTACCAAAACAAGAAAGTCCACATCAGGGATGTGCTGATATCAGTATCAGACGTTTTGGTGTAAAAGTTTGTGATGGATCTCCTCTGACGGACACTATTGTTGATGCCCGGCTGACAAGCGACTAGCAGCTAATTATGTGCCTCCACTAGTGTTGTCTCCATACCAATATTTTAGTACCGGTACCAAAACAAGAAAGTCCACATCAGGGATGTGCTGATATCAGTATCAGACGTTTTGGTGTAAAAGTTTGTGATGGATCTCCTCTGACGGACACTATTGTTGATGCCCGGCTGACAAGCGACTAGCAGCTAATTATGTGCCTCCACTAGTGTTGTCTCCATACCAATATTTTAGTACCGGTACCAAAACAAGAAAGTCCACATCAGGGATGTGCTGATATCAGTATCAGACGTTTTGGTGTAAAAGTTTGTGATGGATCTCCTCTGACGGACACTATTGTTGATGCCCGGCTGACAAGCGACTAGCAGCTAATTATGTGCCTCCACTAGTGTTGTCTCCATACCAATATTTTAGTACCGGTACCAAAACAAGAAAGTCCACATCAGGGATGTGCTGATATCAGTATCAGACGTTTTGGTGTAAAAGTTTGTGATGGATCTCCTCTGACGGACACTATTGTTGATGCCCGGCTGACAAGCGACTAGCAGCTAATTATGTGCCTCCACTAGTGTTGTCTCCATACCAATATTTTAGTACCGGTACCAAAACAAGAAAGTCCACATCAGGGATGTGCTGATATCAGTATCAGACGTTTTGGTGTAAAAGTTTGTGATGGATCTCCTCTGACGGACACTATTGTTGATGCCCGGCTGACAAGCGACTAGCAGCTAATTATGTGCCTCCACTAGTGTTGTCTCCATACCAATATTTTAGTACCGGTACCAAAACAAGAAAGTCCACATCAGGGATGTGCTGATATCAGTATCAGACGTTTTGGTGTAAAAGTTTGTGATGGATCTCCTCTGACGGACACTATTGTTGATGCCCGGCTGACAAGCGACTAGCAGCTAATTATGTGCCTCCACTAGTGTTGTCTCCATACCAATATTTTAGTACCGGTACCAAAACAAGAAAGTCCACATCAGGGATGTGCTGATATCAGTATCAGACGTTTTGGTGTAAAAGTTTGTGATGGATCTCCTCTGACGGACACTATTGTTGATGCCCGGCTGACAAGCGACTAGCAGCTAATTATGTGCCTCCACTAGTGTTGTCTCCATACCAATATTTTAGTACCGGTACCAAAACAAGAAAGTCCACATCAGGGATGTGCTGATATCAGTATCAGACGTTTTGGTGTAAAAGTTTGTGATGGATCTCCTCTGACGGACACTATTGTTGATGCCCGGCTGACAAGCGACTAGCAGCTAATTATGTGCCTCCACTAGTGTTGTCTCCATACCAATATTTTAGTACCGGTACCAAAACAAGAAAGTCCACATCAGGGATGTGCTGATATCAGTATCAGACGTTTTGGTGTAAAAGTTTGTGATGGATCTCCTCTGACGGACACTATTGTTGATGCCCGGCTGACAAGCGACTAGCAGCTAATTATGTGCCTCCACTAGTGTTGTCTCCATACCAATATTTTAGTACCGGTACCAAAACAAGAAAGTCCACATCAGGGATGTGCTGATATCAGTATCAGACGTTTTGGTGTAAAAGTTTGTGATGGATCTCCTCTGACGGACACTATTGTTGATGCCCGGCTGACAAGCGACTAGCAGCTAATTATGTGCCTCCACTAGTGTTGTCTCCATACCAATATTTTAGTACCGGTACCAAAACAAGAAAGTCCACATCAGGGATGTGCTGATATCAGTATCAGACGTTTTGGTGTAAAAGTTTGTGATGGATCTCCTCTGACGGACACTATTGTTGATGCCCGGCTGACAAGCGACTAGCAGCTAATTATGTGCCTCCACTAGTGTTGTCTCCATACCAATATTTTAGTACCGGTACCAAAACAAGAAAGTCCACATCAGGGATGTGCTGATATCAGTATCAGACGTTTTGGTGTAAAAGTTTGTGATGGATCTCCTCTGACGGACACTATTGTTGATGCCCGGCTGACAAGCGACTAGCAGCTAATTATGTGCCTCCACTAGTGTTGTCTCCATACCAATATTTTAGTACCGGTACCAAAACAAGAAAGTCCACATCAGGGATGTGCTGATATCAGTATCAGACGTTTTGGTGTAAAAGTTTGTGATGGATCTCCTCTGACGGACACTATTGTTGATGCCCGGCTGACAAGCGACTAGCAGCTAATTATGTGCCTCCACTAGTGTTGTCTCCATACCAATATTTTAGTACCGGTACCAAAACAAGAAAGTCCACATCAGGGATGTGCTGATATCAGTATCAGACGTTTTGGTGTAAAAGTTTGTGATGGATCTCCTCTGACGGACACTATTGTTGATGCCCGGCTGACAAGCGACTAGCAGCTAATTATGTGCCTCCACTAGTGTTGTCTCCATACCAATATTTTAGTACCGGTACCAAAACAAGAAAGTCCACATCAGGGATGTGCTGATATCAGTATCAGACGTTTTGGTGTAAAAGTTTGTGATGGATCTCCTCTGACGGACACTATTGTTGATGCCCGGCTGACAAGCGACTAGCAGCTAATTATGTGCCTCCACTAGTGTTGTCTCCATACCAATATTTTAGTACCGGTACCAAAACAAGAAAGTCCACATCAGGGATGTGCTGATATCAGTATCAGACGTTTTGGTGTAAAAGTTTGTGATGGATCTCCTCTGACGGACACTATTGTTGATGCCCGGCTGACAAGCGACTAGCAGCTAATTATGTGCCTCCACTAGTGTTGTCTCCATACCAATATTTTAGTACCGGTACCAAAACAAGAAAGTCCACATCAGGGATGTGCTGATATCAGTATCAGACGTTTTGGTGTAAAAGTTTGTGATGGATCTCCTCTGACGGACACTATTGTTGATGCCCGGCTGACAAGCGACTAGCAGCTAATTATGTGCCTCCACTAGTGTTGTCTCCATACCAATATTTTAGTACCGGTACCAAAACAAGAAAGTCCACATCAGGGATGTGCTGATATCAGTATCAGACGTTTTGGTGTAAAAGTTTGTGATGGATCTCCTCTGACGGACACTATTGTTGATGCCCGGCTGACAAGCGACTAGCAGCTAATTATGTGCCTCCACTAGTGTTGTCTCCATACCAATATTTTAGTACCGGTACCAAAACAAGAAAGTCCACATCAGGGATGTGCTGATATCAGTATCAGACGTTTTGGTGTAAAAGTTTGTGATGGATCTCCTCTGACGGACACTATTGTTGATGCCCGGCTGACAAGCGACTAGCAGCTAATTATGTGCCTCCACTAGTGTTGTCTCCATACCAATATTTTAGTACCGGTACCAAAACAAGAAAGTCCACATCAGGGATGTGCTGATATCAGTATCAGACGTTTTGGTGTAAAAGTTTGTGATGGATCTCCTCTGACGGACACTATTGTTGATGCCCGGCTGACAAGCGACTAGCAGCTAATTATGTGCCTCCACTAGTGTTGTCTCCATACCAATATTTTAGTACCGGTACCAAAACAAGAAAGTCCACATCAGGGATGTGCTGATATCAGTATCAGACGTTTTGGTGTAAAAGTTTGTGATGGATCTCCTCTGACGGACACTATTGTTGATGCCCGGCTGACAAGCGACTAGCAGCTAATTATGTGCCTCCACTAGTGTTGTCTCCATACCAATATTTTAGTACCGGTACCAAAACAAGAAAGTCCACATCAGGGATGTGCTGATATCAGTATCAGACGTTTTGGTGTAAAAGTTTGTGATGGATCTCCTCTGACGGACACTATTGTTGATGCCCGGCTGACAAGCGACTAGCAGCTAATTATGTGCCTCCACTAGTGTTGTCTCCATACCAATATTTTAGTACCGGTACCAAAACAAGAAAGTCCACATCAGGGATGTGCTGATATCAGTATCAGACGTTTTGGTGTAAAAGTTTGTGATGGATCTCCTCTGACGGACACTATTGTTGATGCCCGGCTGACAAGCGACTAGCAGCTAATTATGTGCCTCCACTAGTGTTGTCTCCATACCAATATTTTAGTACCGGTACCAAAACAAGAAAGTCCACATCAGGGATGTGCTGATATCAGTATCAGACGTTTTGGTGTAAAAGTTTGTGATGGATCTCCTCTGACGGACACTATTGTTGATGCCCGGCTGACAAGCGACTAGCAGCTAATTATGTGCCTCCACTAGTGTTGTCTCCATACCAATATTTTAGTACCGGTACCAAAACAAGAAAGTCCACATCAGGGATGTGCTGATATCAGTATCAGACGTTTTGGTGTAAAAGTTTGTGATGGATCTCCTCTGACGGACACTATTGTTGATGCCCGGCTGACAAGCGACTAGCAGCTAATTATGTGCCTCCACTAGTGTTGTCTCCATACCAATATTTTAGTACCGGTACCAAAACAAGAAAGTCCACATCAGGGATGTGCTGATATCAGTATCAGACGTTTTGGTGTAAAAGTTTGTGATGGATCTCCTCTGACGGACACTATTGTTGATGCCCGGCTGACAAGCGACTAGCAGCTAATTATGTGCCTCCACTAGTGTTGTCTCCATACCAATATTTTAGTACCGGTACCAAAACAAGAAAGTCCACATCAGGGATGTGCTGATATCAGTATCAGACGTTTTGGTGTAAAAGTTTGTGATGGATCTCCTCTGACGGACACTATTGTTGATGCCCGGCTGACAAGCGACTAGCAGCTAATTATGTGCCTCCACTAGTGTTGTCTCCATACCAATATTTTAGTACCGGTACCAAAACAAGAAAGTCCACATCAGGGATGTGCTGATATCAGTATCAGACGTTTTGGTGTAAAAGTTTGTGATGGATCTCCTCTGACGGACACTATTGTTGATGCCCGGCTGACAAGCGACTAGCAGCTAATTATGTGCCTCCACTAGTGTTGTCTCCATACCAATATTTTAGTACCGGTACCAAAACAAGAAAGTCCACATCAGGGATGTGCTGATATCAGTATCAGACGTTTTGGTGTAAAAGTTTGTGATGGATCTCCTCTGACGGACACTATTGTTGATGCCCGGCTGACAAGCGACTAGCAGCTAATTATGTGCCTCCACTAGTGTTGTCTCCATACCAATATTTTAGTACCGGTACCAAAACAAGAAAGTCCACATCAGGGATGTGCTGATATCAGTATCAGACGTTTTGGTGTAAAAGTTTGTGATGGATCTCCTCTGACGGACACTATTGTTGATGCCCGGCTGACAAGCGACTAGCAGCTAATTATGTGCCTCCACTAGTGTTGTCTCCATACCAATATTTTAGTACCGGTACCAAAACAAGAAAGTCCACATCAGGGATGTGCTGATATCAGTATCAGACGTTTTGGTGTAAAAGTTTGTGATGGATCTCCTCTGACGGACACTATTGTTGATGCCCGGCTGACAAGCGACTAGCAGCTAATTATGTGCCTCCACTAGTGTTGTCTCCATACCAATATTTTAGTACCGGTACCAAAACAAGAAAGTCCACATCAGGGATGTGCTGATATCAGTATCAGACGTTTTGGTGTAAAAGTTTGTGATGGATCTCCTCTGACGGACACTATTGTTGATGCCCGGCTGACAAGCGACTAGCAGCTAATTATGTGCCTCCACTAGTGTTGTCTCCATACCAATATTTTAGTACCGGTACCAAAACAAGAAAGTCCACATCAGGGATGTGCTGATATCAGTATCAGACGTTTTGGTGTAAAAGTTTGTGATGGATCTCCTCTGACGGACACTATTGTTGATGCCCGGCTGACAAGCGACTAGCAGCTAATTATGTGCCTCCACTAGTGTTGTCTCCATACCAATATTTTAGTACCGGTACCAAAACAAGAAAGTCCACATCAGGGATGTGCTGATATCAGTATCAGACGTTTTGGTGTAAAAGTTTGTGATGGATCTCCTCTGACGGACACTATTGTTGATGCCCGGCTGACAAGCGACTAGCAGCTAATTATGTGCCTCCACTAGTGTTGTCTCCATACCAATATTTTAGTACCGGTACCAAAACAAGAAAGTCCACATCAGGGATGTGCTGATATCAGTATCAGACGTTTTGGTGTAAAAGTTTGTGATGGATCTCCTCTGACGGACACTATTGTTGATGCCCGGCTGACAAGCGACTAGCAGCTAATTATGTGCCTCCACTAGTGTTGTCTCCATACCAATATTTTAGTACCGGTACCAAAACAAGAAAGTCCACATCAGGGATGTGCTGATATCAGTATCAGACGTTTTGGTGTAAAAGTTTGTGATGGATCTCCTCTGACGGACACTATTGTTGATGCCCGGCTGACAAGCGACTAGCAGCTCATTATGTGCCTCCACTAGTGTTGTCTCCATACCAATATTTTAGTACCGGTACCAAAACAAGAAAGTCCACATCAGGGATGTGCTGATAACAGTATCAGACGTTTTGGTGTAAAAGTTTGTGATGGATCTCCTCTGACGGACACTATTGTTGATGCCCGGCTGACAAGCGACTAGCAGCTAATTATGTGCCTCCACTAGTGTTGTCTCCATACCAATATTTTAGTACCGGTACCAAAACAAGAAAGTCCACATCAGGGATGTGCTGATATCAGTATCAGACGTTTTGGTGTAAAAATTTGTGATGGATCTCCTCTGACGGACACTATTGTTGATGCCCGGCTGACAAGCGACTAGCAGCTAATTATGTGCCTCCACTAGTGTTGTCTCCATACCAATATTTTAGTACCGGTACCAAAACAAGAAAGTCCACATCAGGGATGTGCTGATATCAGTATCAGACGTTTTGGTGTAAAAGTTTGTGATGGATCTCCTCTGACGGACACTATTGTTGATGCCCGGCTGACAAGCGACTAGCAGCTAATTATGTGCCTCCACTAGTGTTGTCTCCATACCAATATTTTAGTACCGGTACCAAAACAAGAAAGTCCACATCAGGGATGTGCTGATATCAGTATCAGACGTTTTGGTGTAAAAGTTTGTGATGGATCTCCTCTGACGGACACTATTGTTGATGCCCGGCTGACAAGCGACTAGCAGCTAATTATGTGCCTCCACTAGTGTTGTCTCCATACCAATATTTTAGTACCGGTACCAAAACAAGAAAGTCCACATCAGGGATGTGCTGATATCAGTATCAGACGTTTTGGTGTAAAAGTTTGTGATGGATCTCCTCTGACGGACACTATTGTTGATGCCCGGCTGACAAGCGACTAGCAGCTAATTATGTGCCTCCACTAGTGTTGTCTCCATACCAATATTTTAGTACCGGTACCAAAACAAGAAAGTCCACATCAGGGATGTGCTGATATCAGTATCAGACGTTTTGGTGTAAAAGTTTGTGATGGATCTCCTCTGACGGACACTATTGTTGATGCCCGGCTGACAAGCGACTAGCAGCTAATTATGTGCCTCCACTAGTGTTGTCTCCATACCAATATTTTAGTACCGGTACCAAAACAAGAAAGTCCACATCAGGGATGTGCTGATATCAGTATCAGACGTTTTGGTGTAAAAGTTTGTGATGGATCTCCTCTGACGGACACTATTGTTGATGCCCGGCTGACAAGCGACTAGCAGCTAATTATGTGCCTCCACTAGTGTTGTCTCCATACCAATATTTTAGTACCGGTACCAAAACAAGAAAGTCCACATCAGGGATGTGCTGATATCAGTATCAGACGTTTTGGTGTAAAAGTTTGTGATGGATCTCCTCTGACGGACACTATTGTTGATGCCCGGCTGACAAGCGACTAGCAGCTCATTATGTGCCTCCACTAGTGTTGTCTCCATACCAATATTTTAGTACCGGTACCAAAACAAGAAAGTCCACATCAGGGATGTGCTGATAACAGTATCAGACGTTTTGGTGTAAAAGTTTGTGATGGATCTCCTCTGACGGACACTATTGTTGATGCCCGGCTGACAAGCGACTAGCAGCTAATTATGTGCCTCCACTAGTGTTGTCTCCATACCAATATTTTAGTACCGGTACCAAAACAAGAAAGTCCACATCAGGGATGTGCTGATATCAGTATCAGACGTTTTGGTGTAAAAATTTGTGATGGATCTCCTCTGACGGACACTATTGTTGATGCCCGGCTGACAAGCGACTAGCAGCTAATTATGTGCCTCCACTAGTGTTGTCTCCATACCAATATTTTAGTACCGGTACCAAAACAAGAAAGTCCACATCAGGGATGTGCTGATATCAGTATCAGACGTTTTGGTGTAAAAGTTTGTGATGGATCTCCTCTGACGGACACTATTGTTGATGCCCGGCTGACAAGCGACTAGCAGCTAATTATGTGCCTCCACTAGTGTTGTCTCCATACCAATATTTTAGTACCGGTACCAAAACAAGAAAGTCCACATCAGGGATGTGCTGATATCAGTATCAGACGTTTTGGTGTAAAAGTTTGTGATGGATCTCCTCTGACGGACACTATTGTTGATGCCCGGCTGACAAGCGACTAGCAGCTAATTATGTGCCTCCACTAGTGTTGTCTCCATACCAATATTTTAGTACCGGTACCAAAACAAGAAAGTCCACATCAGGGATGTGCTGATATCAGTATCAGACGTTTTGGTGTAAAAGTTTGTGATGGATCTCCTCTGACGGACACTATTGTTGATGCCCGGCTGACAAGCGACTAGCAGCTAATTATGTGCCTCCACTAGTGTTGTCTCCATACCAATATTTTAGTACCGGTACCAAAACAAGAAAGTCCACATCAGGGATGTGCTGATATCAGTATCAGACGTTTTGGTGTAAAAGTTTGTGATGGATCTCCTCTGACGGACACTATTGTTGATGCCCGGCTGACAAGCGACTAGCAGCTAATTATGTGCCTCCACTAGTGTTGTCTCCATACCAATATTTTAGTACCGGTACCAAAACAAGAAAGTCCACATCAGGGATGTGCTGATATCAGTATCAGACGTTTTGGTGTAAAAGTTTGTGATGGATCTCCTCTGACGGACACTATTGTTGATGCCCGGCTGACAAGCGACTAGCAGCTAATTATGTGCCTCCACTAGTGTTGTCTCCATACCAATATTTTAGTACCGGTACCAAAACAAGAAAGTCCACATCAGGGATGTGCTGATATCAGTATCAGACGTTTTGGTGTAAAAGTTTGTGATGGATCTCCTCTGACGGACACTATTGTTGATGCCCGGCTGACAAGCGACTAGCAGCCTCCACTAGTGTTGTCTCCATACCAATATTTTAGTACCGGTACCAAAATGTATTTCAATATTTTTGATACTTTTCTAAATAAAGGGAAACACAAAATTGGTTTATATTGTCTTTATTTGAACAACAAATGTTAGTGTACATGAAACATATGTTTATTATTGTCATTTAGTCCTTCAATAAAATAGTCAACTTGTCTTTTAGTAGTAAGTAAACAAACAAAGACTCCTAATGAGTCTATGCAGTAACAGTAACCGACTTTTCAACCATCAACCCACACTGCTCTTCACATATGTCCAACGCAAAACATGTTTTCCCTTTTTCCAAATTACCCGGTTTTACCGCAAGCAGGTGCGTGACTCAAAACGTGCAACAGGTGCGTGACGTGACAGGTGAAAACTAATGGTTGCTGTGGTGACAAAACAAACAAAAGTGCACAAAAAGTCCAAAAACAAAACCGAACATGACTAAAAGAAAACATGATCACACAGACATGACTGTGTGTGTGTGTGTGTGTGACAATCATTGGTACTTTAACTTTAACTTTAACTTTAAACGTTTAGCCTAGTACTCCAGTGTTAAGGCTACTTCCAAATGATACTCCAGAAAGTGGAAAACGCCATAATGGATTATTATTATTATTATTATGTATGGAGATAGACAATTAGTTGGTATCCGCTTGTCAAAAATAAATAGTTTCTGTCAGGCATTAAAAGAAATTAAAGCTGCAAGCAGCGTTGGTCGGGCCCGCGTATTTGGCAGGTGCTAGTCCTAAGTGTCCCAATACTTTTGTCAAGTTTTAGTCTATAGTGTCCCAATACTTTTGTCTAGTGTACCTACCTTGTCTGCATTGTGTGGGCACGTTGGTGCTTCCTGCTCTTAAGCAGCCATCTTAAAAAAAAACAGCAGCGCAGCAGCATCAGCGCAGCGGTTCTTTGAAGGCTCATAAAATCAAAACCGGAGCAGTTATAAAAACGCGCTTCTGTAGTTTTAATCACAAGGGTTCAATCTCTCTCCTGTGTTAGTTTGAAGCCGAAACGACAAACGCGCTCAGTAAAAAAAGGTGACCGGTTTTTACAAACATTTTGTTTTGAAGGGGGAAGAGCAAACTTCCTGTAGATTTTTGCTGGGGGTTGTCAATTTATGAAATGTAGGTCTAAGTGGGACCTACGGAAAAGTTTTAGTTTCATGTCTCTCCGACCTTCCCAGTGGGAGTTACAGGCAGTTTTGTCATTTCTTTCTTCCGAGGAGCAGTTTTTTTCTCGGTTTTATTCAAAAATTGCTCTAGAGCTCAATTTTGAGATTTGGGGTTAGGTTTGCCAGTCCTGATGTGTGCGTTCAGTTTGGTGAGTTTTGCAGCATGTTAAGGGGGTCAAATTAAAGCTCAAAAAGGCAAAAGTGACTGATTTTACTAAAATTTAGTGTTGAAGGGGGAATAGCAAACTTCCTGTAGATTTTTGGCCAAGGAAATAAATTAATAAAATTTAAGTCTAAGTGAGACCTACATAGAGGTTTTTGTTTCATGTCTCTACGACATTCGTACTGGGAGTTAGAAAAAGTTTACTTTGTAGGGGGCGCTAGAGCGCAATTTTGAGTTTCAGGGGTTTGGTTTTTTCACCAAAGAGTTTTGTTTGAGTTTATTTATGTGTGCTTCAAATTTGGTGAGTTTTGAAGCATGTTAAGGGGGTCAAAGTACCGCGCAAAGCTGCGGAATAAGAAAGAATAATTAAAGCTGCAAGCATCATTGGTCGGGCCCGCGTATTTGGCAGGTGCTAGTCCTAAGTGTCCAAATACTTTTGTCAAGTTTTAGTCTATAGTGTCCCAATACTTTTGTCTAGTGTACCTACCTTGTCTGCATTGTGTGGGCACGCTGGTGCTTCCTGCTCTTAAGCAGCCATCTTAAAAAAACAGCAGCGCAGCAGCATCAGCGCAGCGGTTCTTTGAAGGCTCATAAAATCAAAACCGGAGCAGTTATAAAAACGCGCTTCTGTAGTTTTAATCACAAGGGTTCAATCTCTCTCCTGTGTTAGTTTGAAGCCGAAACGACAAACGCGCTCAGTAAAAAAGGTGACCGGTTTTTACAAACATTTTGTTTTGAAGGGGGAATAGCAAACTTCCTGTAGATTTTTGCTGGCGGTTGTCAATTTATGAAATGTAGGTCTAAGTGGGACCTACGGAAAAGTTTTAGTTTCATGTCTCTCCGACCTTCCCAGTGGGAGTTACAGGCAGTTTTGTCATTTCTTTCTTCCGAGGAGCAGTTTTTTTCTCGGTTTTATTCAAAAATTGCTCCCAAGCTCAATTTTGAGATTTGGGGTTAGGTTTGCCAGTCCTGATGTGTGCGTTCAGTTTGGTGAGTTTTGAAGCATGTTAAGGGGGTCAAATTAAAGCTCAAAAAGGCAAAAGTGACTGATTTTACTAAAATTTAGTGTTGAAGGGGGAATAGCAAACTTCCTGTAGATTTTTGGCCAAGGAAATAAATTAATAAAATTTAAGTCTAAGTGAGACCTACATAGAGGTTTTTGTTTCATGTCTCTACGACATTCGTACTGGGAGTTAGAAAAAGTTTACTTTGTAGGGGGCGCTAGAGCGCAATTTTGAGTTTTGGGGGTTTGGTTTTTTCACCAAAGAGTTTTGTTTGAGTTTATTTATGTGTGCTTCAAATTTGGTGAGTTTTGAAGCATGTTAAGGGGGTCAAAGTACCGCGCAAAGCTGCGGAATAAGAAAGAATAATTAAAGCTGCAAGCATCATTGGTCGGGCCCGCGTATTTGGCAGGTGCTAGTCCTAAGTGTCCAAATACTTTTGTCAAGTTTTAGTCTATAGTGTCCCAATACTTTTGTTTAGTGTACCTACCTTGTCTGCATTGTGTGGGCACGTTGGTGCTTCCTGCTCTTAAGCAGCCATCTTAAAAAAAACAGCAGCGCAGCAGCATCAGCGCAGCGGTTCTTTGAAGGCTCATAAAATCAAAACCGGAGCAGTTATAAAAACGCGCTTCTGTAGTTTTAATCACAAGGGTTCAATCTCTCTCCTGTGTTAGTTTGAAGCCGAAACGACAAACGCGCTCAGTAAAAAAGGTGACCGGTTTTTACAAACATTTTGTTTTGAAGGGGGAATAGCAAACTTCCTGTAGATTTTTGCTGGGGGTTGTCAATTTATGAAATGTAGGTCTAAGTGGGACCTACGGAAAAGTTTTAGTTTCATGTCTCGCCGACCTTCCCAGTGGGAGTTACAGGCAGTTTTGTCATTTCTTTCTTCCGAGGAGCAGTTTTTTTCTCGGTTTTATTCAAAAATTGCTCTAGAGCTCAATTTTGAGATTTGGGGTTAGGTTTGCCAGTCCTGATGTGTGCGTTCAGTTTGGTGAGTTTTGAAGCATGTTAAGGAGGTCAAATTAAAGCTCAAAAAGGCAAAAGTGACTGATTTTACTAAAATTTAGTGTTGAAGGGGGAATAGCAAACTTCCTGTAGATTTTTGGCCAAGGAAATAAATTAATAAAATTTAAGTCTAAGTGAGACCTACATAGAGGTTTTTGTTTCATGTCTCTACGACATTCGTACTGGGAGTTAGAAAAAGTTTACTTTGTAGGGGGCGCTAGAGCGCAATTTTGAGTTTCGGGGGTTTGGTTTTTTCACCAAAGAGTTTTGTTTGAGTTTATTTATGTGTGCTTCAAATTTGGTGAGTTTTGAAGCATGTTAAGGGGGTCAAAGTACCGCGCGAAGCTGCGGAATAAGAAAGAATAATTAAAGCTGCAAGCATCATTGGTCGGGCCCGCGTATTTGGCAGGTGCTAGTCCTAAGTGTCCAAATACTTTTGTCAAGTTTTAGTCTATAGTGTCCCAATACTTTTGTTTAGTGTACCTACCTTGTCTGCATTGTGTGGGCACGCTGGTGCTTCCTGCTCTTAAGCAGCCATCTTAAAAAAACAGCAGCGCAGC
>NC_084586.2:19620000-19670000 GCF_033978685.3 Nerophis lumbriciformis | reverse complement strand
TGATGTTGCCGTTAGGTAATAAAGACTTCCTGTTGATGTTGTCATTAAATAATAAACACTTCCTGTTGATAATGTCGTTAAATAATAAAGACTTCCTGTTGATGTTGTCGTTAGGTAATAAAGACTTCCTGTTGATGTTGTCGTTAGGTAATAAACACTTCCTGTTGATAATGTCGTTAAGTAATAAAGACTTCCTGTTGATGTTGTCATTAAGTAATAAGCACTTCCTGTTGATGTTGTCATTAAGTAATAAACACTTCCTGCTGATGTTGTCCCTAGATAATAAACACTTCCTGTTGATCTAATTAAGTAATAAAGACTTCCTGTTGATGTTGTCGTTAGGTAATAAAGACTTCCTGTTGATGTTGTCATTAAGTAATAAACACTTCCTGTTGATAGTGTCATTAAGTAATAAACACTTCCTGTTGATGTTGTCGTTAAGTAATAAGCACTTCCTGTTGATAGTGTCATTAAGTAATAAACACTTCCTGTTGATGTTGTCATTAAGTAATAAACACTTCCTGTTGATAGTGTCGTTAAGTAATAAACACTTCCTGTTGATTTTGTCGTTAAGTAATAAACACTTCCTGTTGATGTTGTCCTTAGGTAATAAACACTTCCTGTTGATGTTGTCATTAGGTAATAAACACTTCCTGTTGATGTTGTCCTTAGATAATAAACACTTCCCGTTGATGTTGTCATTAAGTAATAAACACTTCCTGTTGATGTAATTAAGTAATAAAGACTTCCTGTTGATGTTGTCGTTAGGTAATAAAGACTTCCTGTTGATGTTGTCATTAAATAATAAACACTTCCTGTTGATAATGTCGTTAAATAATAAAGACTTCCTGTTGATGTTGTCGTTAGGTAATAAAGACTTCCTGTTGATGTTGTTGTTAGGTAATAAACACTTCCTGTTGATAATGTCGTTAAGTAATAAAGACTTCCTGTTGATGTTGTCATTAAGTAATAAGCACTTCCTGTTGATGTTGTCATTAAGTAATAAACACTTCCTGTTGATGTTGTCCCTATATAATAAACACTTCCTGTTGATCTAATTAAGTAATAAAGACTTCCTGTTGATGTTGTCGTTAGGTAATAAAGACTTCCTGTTGATGTTGTCATTAAGTAATAAACACTTCCTGTTGATAGTGTCATTTAGTAATAAAGACTTCCTGTTGATGTTGTCGTTAAGTAATAAGCACTTCCTGTTGATAGTGTCGTTAAGTAATAAACACTTCCTGTTGATAGTGTCGTTAAGTAATAAACACTTCCTGTTGATGTTGTCATTAAGTAATAAACACTTCCTGTTGATAGTGTCGTTAAGTAATAAACACTTCCTGTTGATTTTGTCGTTAGGTAATGAACACTTCCTGTTGATAGTGTCGTTAAGTAATAAACACTTCCTGTTGATGTTGTCGTTAAGTAATAAGCACTTCCTGTTGATAGTGTCGTTAAGTAATAAACACTTCCTGTTGATGTTGTCATTAAGTAATAAGCACTTCCTGTTGATAGTGTCGTTAAGTAATAAACACTTCCTGTTGATGTTGTCATTAAGTAATAAACACTTCCTGTTGATGTTGTCATTAAGTAATAAACACTTCCTGTTGATGTTGTCCCTAGATAATAAACACTTCCTGTTGATCTAATTAAGTAATAAAGACTTCCTGTTGATGTTGTCGTTAGGTAATAAAGACTTCCTGTTGATGTTGTCATTAAGTAATAAACACTTCCTGTTGATAGTGTCATTAAGTAATAAACACTTCCTGTTGATGTTGTCGTTAAGTAATAAGCACTTCCTGTTGATAGTGTCGTTAAGTAATAAACACTTCCTGTTGATGTTGTCATTAAGTAATAAACACTTCCTGTTGATAGTGTCGTTAAGTAATAAACACTTCCTGTTGATTTTGTCGTTAGGTAATGAACACTTCCTGTTGATAGTGTCGTTAAGTAATAAACACTTCCTGTTGATGTTGTCGTTAAGTAATAAGCACTTCCTGTTGATAGTGTCTTTAAGTAATAAACACTTCCTGTTGATGTTGTCATTAAGTAATAAGCACTTCCTGTTGATAGTGTCGTTAAGTAATAAACACTTCCTGTTGATGTTGTCATTAAGTAATAAGCACTTCCTGTTGATAGTGTCGTTAAGTAATAAGCACTTCCTGTTGATAGTGTCGTTAAGTAATAAACACTTCCTGTTGATGTTGTCGTTAAGTAATAAACATTTCCTGTTGATGTTGTCCTTAGGTAATAAACACTTCCTGTTGATGTTGTCGTTAGGTAATAAACACTTCCTGTTGATGTTGTCCTTAGGTAATAAACACTTCCTGTTGATGTTGTCGTTAGGTAATAAACACTTCCTGTTGATGTTGTCGTTAAGTAATAAACACTTCCTGTTGATGTTGTCATTAGGTAATAAACACTTCCTGTTGATGTTGTCATTAGGTAATAAACACTTCCTGTTGATGTTGTTGTTAGGTAATAAACACAAAAAGTTGATTTTAAAGACAAAAAATAATTTTCAAGGTAAAAGTTGAGGTGGGGGTGTTTAGGGCGCGTCCGACCAGGAGGAGGCTGCGGGGAAGACCCAGGACACGTTGGGAAGACTATGTCTCCCGACTGGCCTGGGAACGCCTCGGGATCCCCCGGGAGGAGCTGGACGAAGTGGCTGGGGAGAGGGAAGTCTGGGCTTCCCTGCTTAGGCTGCTGCCCCCGCGACCCGACCTCGGATAAGCGGAAGAAGATGGATGGATGGAAGTTGATTTTCAAGGTAAAAGTTGATTTTCAAGACAAAAAATTAATTTTCAAGGTAAAAGTTGATTTTCAAGACAAAAAATAAAATTTCAAGGTAAAAGTTGATTTTCAAGGTAAAAGTTGATTTTCAAGACAAAAAATTATTTTCACGATAAAAAATTATTTTTAAGACAAAAAATGATTTTCAAGGTAAAAGTTGATTTTCAAGGTAAAAGTTGATTTTCAAGACAAAAAATGATTTTCAAGACAAAAAATGATTTTCAAGGTAAATGTTGATTTTCATGACAAAAAAATGTTTTGAAGACAAAAATGATTTTCAAGACAAAAAATGATTTTCAAGGTAAAAGTTGATTTTCAAGACAAAAAATGATTTTCAAGACAAAAAATGATTTTCAAGACACAAAATGATTATACAGACAAAAAATGATTTTATAGGTAAAAGTTGATTTTCAAGGTAAAAGTTGATTTTCATGACTAAAAATGATTTTCAAGACAAAAAATTATTTTCAAGACAACAAATTATTTCCAAGGTAAAAGTTGATTTTATGACAAAAAATGATTTTCAAGACAAAAAATTATTTTCATGACAAAAAATTATTTTCAAGACAAAAAATTATTTTCAAGACAAAAAATGATTTTTCAGACAAAAAATGATTTTCAAGACAAAAAATGATTTTCAAGACAAAAAAATGATTTTCAAGGTAAATGTTGATTTTCATGACAAAAAAATGTTTTCAAGACAAAAATTATTTTCAAGACAAAAAATGATTTTCAAGGTAAAAGTTGATTTTCAAGACAAAAAATGATTTTCAAGACAAAAAATGATTTTCAAGACACAAAATGATTATACAGACAAAAAATGATTTTATAGGTAAAAGTTGATTTTCAAGGTAAAAGTTGATTTTGAAGACAAAAAATGATTTTCAAGACAAAAAATTATTTTCCAGACAAAAAATTATTTTCAAGACAAAAAATTATTTTCAAGGTAAAAGTTGATTTTCATGACAAAAAATGATTTTCAAGACAAAAAATGATTTTCAAGACAACAAATTATTTCCAAGGTAAAAGTTGATTTTCATGACAAAAAATGATTTTCAAGACAAAAAATTCTTTTCATGACAAAAAATTATTTTCAAGACAAAAAATGATTTTCAAGACAAAAAATGATTTTTCAGACAAAAAATGATTTTCAAGACAAAAAATGATTTTCAAGGTAAATGTTGATTTTCATGACAAAAAAATGTTTTCAAGACAAAAATTATTTTCAAGACAAAAAATGATTTTCAAGGTAAAAGTTGATTTTCAAGACAAAAAATGATTTTCAAGACAAAAAATTATTTTCAAGACACAAAATGATTATACAGACAAAAAATGATTTTATAGGTAAAAGTTGATTTCCAAGGTAAAAGTTGATTTTGAAGACAAAAAATGATTTTCAAGACAAAAAATTATTTTCCAGACAAAAAATGATTTTCAAGACAAAAAATTATTTTCAATGTAAAAGTTGATTTTCATGACTAAAAATGATTTTCAAGACAAAAAATTATTTTCAAGACAACAAATTATTTCCAAGGTAAAAGTTGATTTTCATGACAAAAAATGATTTTCAAGACAAAAAATTATTTTCATGACAAAAAATTATTTTCAAGACAAAAAATTATTTTCAAGACAAAAAATTATTTTTCAGACAAAAAATTATTTTCAAGACAAAAAATGATTTTCAAGACAAAAAATTATTTTCAAGGTAAATGTTGATTTTCATGACAAAAAATGATTTTCAAGACAAAAAATGAATTTCAAGACACAAAATGATTATACAGACAAAAAATGATTTTATAGGTAAAAGTTGATTTTCAAGGTAAAAGTTGATTTTGAAGACAAAAAATGATTTTCAAGACAAAAAATTATTTTCCAGACAAAAAATTATTTTCAAGACAAAAAATTATTTTCAATGTAAAAGTTGATTTTCATGACTAAAAATGATTTTCAAGACAAAAAAATATTTTCAAGACAACAAATTATTTCCAAGGTAAAAGTTGATTTTCATGACAAAAAATGATTTTCAAGACAAAAAATTATTTTCATGACAAAAAATGATTTTCAAGACAAAAAATGATTTTCAAGACAAAAAATGATTTTCCAGACCAAAAATTATTTTCAAGACAAAAAATTATTTTCAAGACAAATGGGGCGGTATAGCTCGGTTGGTAGAGTGGCCGTGCCAGCAACTTGAGGGTTCCAGGTTCGATCCTAGCTTCTGTCATCCTAGTCACTGCCGTTGTGTCCTCTGCAAGGCACACCCACACTGGTTTTACTATGTAAAGCGCTTTGAGTCACTAGAGAAAAGCGCTATATAAATATAATTCACTAAAAAAAAAAAATTTTCAAGACAAAAAATTATTTTCCAGACAAAAAATGATTTTCAAGACAAAAAATGATTTTCCAGACATAAAATGATTTTCAAGACAAACAATAATTTTCAAGGTAAAAGTTGATTTTCATGACAAAAAATGATTTTCAAGACAAAAAATTATTTTCATGACAAAAAATTATTTTCAAGACAAAAAATTATTTTCAAGACAAAAAATGATTTTTCAGACAAAAAATTATTTTCAAGACAAAAAATGATTTTCAAGACAAAAAATGATTTTCAAGGTAAATGTTGATTTTCATGACAAAAAAATGTTTTCAAGACAAAAATTATTTTCAAGACAAAAAATGATTTTCAAGGTAAAAGTTGATTTTCAAGACAAAAAATGATTTTCAAGACAAAAAATGATTTTCAAGACACAAAATGATTATACAGACAAAAAATTATTTTATAGGTAAAAGTTGATTTTCAAGGTAAAAGTTGATTTTGAAGACAAAAAATGATTTTCAAGACAAAAAATTATTTTCCAGACAAAAAATTATTTTCAAGACAAAAAATTATTTTCAATGTAAAAGTTGATTTTCATGACTAAAAATGATTTTCAAGACAAAAAATTATTTTCAAGACAACAAATTATTTCCAAGGTAAAAGTTGATTTTCATGACAAAAAATGATTTTCAAGACAAAAAACTATTTTCATGACAAAAAATTATTTTCAAGACAAAAAATGATTTTCAAGACAAAAAATGATTTTTCAGACAAAAAATGATTTTCAAGACAAAAAATGATTTTCAAGACAAAAAATGATTTTCAAGGTAAATGTTGATTTTCATGACAAAAAAATGTTTTCAAGACAAAAATTATTTTCAAGACAAAAAATGATTTTCAAGGTAAAAGTTGATTTTCAAGACAAAAAATGATTTTCAAGACAAAAAATAATTTTCAAGACACAAAATGATTATACAGACAAAAAATGATTTTATAGGTAAAAGTTGATTTTCAAGGTAAAAGTTGATTTTCATGACTAAAAATGATTTTCAAGACAAAAAATTATTTTCAAGACAACAAATTATTTCCAAGGTAAAAGTTGATTTTCATGACAAAAAATGATTTTCAAGACAAAAAATTATTTTCATGACAAAAAATTATTTTCAAGACAAAAAATTATTTTCAAGACAAAAAATGATTTTTCAGACAAAAAATAATTTTCAAGACAAAAAATGATTTTCAAGACAAATGGGGCGGTATAGCTTGGTTGGTAGAGTGGCCGTGCCAGCAACTTGAGGGTTCCAGGTTCGATCCTAGCTTCTGTCATCCTAGTCACTGCCGTTGTGTCCTCTGCAAGGCACTTTCAGTGTGGGTGGCACTCCCAGTGCCACCCACACTGGTTTTACTATGTAAAGCGCTTTGAGTCACTAGAGAAAAGCGCTACATAAATATAATTCACTAAAAAAAAATGATTTTCAAGACAAAAAATTATTTTCCAGACAAAAAATGATTTTCAAGACAAAAAATGATTTTCCAGACATAAAATGATTTTCAAGACAAACAATAATTTTCAAGGTAAAAGTTGATTTTCATGACAAAAAAGGATTTTCAAGACAAAAAAGGATTTTCAAGACAAAAAAGGATTTTCAAGACAAAAAAGGATTTTCAAGGTAAATGTTGATTTTCAAGACAAAAAATGATTTTCAAGACAAAAAATTATTTTCAAGACACAAAATGATTATACAGACAAAAAATGATTTTATAGGTAAAAGTTGATTTTCAAGGTAAAAGTTGATTTTGAAGACAAAAAATTATTTTCAAGACAAAAAATTATTTTCCAGACAAAAAATTATTTTCAAGACAAAAAATTATTTTCAATGTAAAAGTTGATTTTCATGACTAAAAATGATTTTCAAGACAAAAAATTATTTTCAAGACAACAAATTATTTCCAAGGTAAAAGTTGATTTTCATGACAAAAAATGATTTTCAAGACAAAAAATTATTTTCATGACAAAAAATGATTTTCAAGACAAAAAATGATTTTCAAGACAAAAAATGATTTTCAAGACAAAAAATGATTTTTCAGACAAAAAATGATTTTCAAGACAAAAAATGATTTTCAAGGTAAATGTTGATTTTCATGACAAAAAAATGTTTTCAAGACAAAAATTATTTTCAAGACAAAAAATGATTTTCAAGGTAAAAGTTGATTTTCAAGACAAAAAATGATTTTCAAGACAAAAAATGATTTTCAAGACACAAAATGATTATACAGACAAAAAATGATTTTATAGGTAAAAGTTGATTTTCAAGGTAAAAGTTGATTTTCAAGACAAAAAATGATTTTCAAGACAAAAAATTATTTTCCAGACAAAAAATTATTTTCAAGACAAAAAATTATTTTCAATGTAAAAGTTGATTTTCATGACTAAAAATGATTTTCAAGACAAAAAAATATTTTCAAGACAACAAATTATTTCCAAGGTAAAAGTTGATTTTCATGACAAAAAATGATTTTCAAGACAAAAAATTATTTTCATGACAAAAAATTATTTTCAAGACAAAAAATGATTTTCAAGACAAATGGGGCGGTATAGCTAGGTTGGTAGAGTGGCCGTGCCAGCAACTTGAGGGTTCCAGGTTCGATCCTAGCTTCTGTCATCCTAGTCACTGCCGTTGTGTCCTCTGCAAGGCACTTTCAGTGTGGGTGGCACTCCCAGTGACACCCACACTGGTTTTACTATGTAAAGCGCTTTGAGTCACTAGAGAAAAGCGCTATATAAATATAATTCACTAAAAAAAAATGATTTTCAAGACAAAAAATTATTTTCCAGACAAAAAATGATTTTCAAGACAAAAAATGATTTTCCAGACATAAAATGATTTTCAAGACAAACAATAATTTTCAAGGTAAAAGTTGATTTTCATGACAAAAAAGGATTTTCAAGACACAAAATGATTATACAGACAAAAAATTATTTTATAGGTAAAAGTTGATTTTCAAGGTAAAAGTTTATTTTGAAGACAAAAAATGATTTTCAAGACAAAAAATTATTTTCCAGACAAAAAATTATTTTCAAGACAAAAAATTATTTTCAAGGTAAAAGTTGATTTTCATGACTAAAAATTATTTTCAAGACAAAAAATTATTTTCAAGACAACAAATTATTTCCAAGGTAAAAGTTGATTTTCATGACAAAAAATGATTTTCAAGACAAAAAATTATTTTCATGACAAAAAATTATTTTCAAGACAAAAAATTATTTTCAAGACAAAAAATGATTTTTCAGACAAAAAATGATTTTCAAGACAAAAAATGATTTTCAAGACAAAAAATGATTTTCAAGACAAAAAATGATTTTCAAGACAAAAAATGATTTTCAAGACACAAAATGATTATACAGACAAAAAATGATTTTATAGGTAAAAGTTGATTTTCAAGGTAAAAGTTGATTTTGAAGACAAAAAATGATTTTCAAGACAAAAAATTAATTTCCAGACAAAAAATTATTTTCAAGACAAAAAATGATTTTCAAGGTAAATGTTGATTTTCATGACAAAAAAATGTTTTCAAGACAAAAATTATTTTCAAGACAAAAAATGATTTTCAAGGTAAAAGTTGATTTTCAAGACAAAAAATGATTTTCAAGACACAAAATGATTATACAGACAAAAAATGATTTTATAGGTAAAAGTTGATTTTCAAGGTAAAAGTTGATTTTCAAGACAAAAAATGATTTTCAAGACAAAAAATTATTTTCCAGACAAAAAATTATTTTCAAGACAAAAAATTATTTTCAATGTAAAAGTTGATTTTCATGACTAAAAATGATTTTCAAGACAAAAAATGATTTTCAAGACAACAAATTATTTCCAAGGTAAAAGTTGATTTTCATGACAAAAAATGATTTTCAAGACAAAAAATTATTTTCATGACAAAAAATTATTTTCAAGACAAAAAATGATTTTCAAGACAAAAAATGATTTTTCAGACAAAAAATGATTTTCAAGACAAAAAATGATTTTCAAGGTAAATGTTGATTTTCATGACAAAAAAATGTTTTCAAGACAAAAATTATTTTCAAGACAAAAAATTATTTTCAAGGTAAAAGTTGATTTTCAAGACAAAAAATGATTTTCAAGACACAAAATTATTATACAGACAAAAAATGATTTTATAGGTAAAAGTTGATTTTCAAGGTAAAAGTTGATTTTGAAGACAAAAAATGATTTTCAAGACAAAAAATTATTTTCCAGACAAAAAATTATTTTCAAGACAAAAAATTATTTTCAATGTAAAAGTTGATTTTCATGACTAAAAACGATTTTCAAGACAAAAAATTATTTTCAAGACAACAAATTATTTCCAAGGTAAAAGTTGATTTTCATGACAAAAAATGATTTTCAAGACAAAAAATTATTTTCATGACAAAAAATGATTTTCAAGACAAAAAATTATTTTCAAGACAACAAATTATTTCCAAGGTAAAAGTTGATTTTCATGACAAAAAATTATTTTCAAGACAAAAAATTATTTTCATGACAAAAAATGATTTTCAAGACAAAAAATGATTTTCAAGACAAAAAATGATTTTTCAGACAAAAAATTATTTTCAAGACAAAAAATGATTTTCAAGACAAATGGGGCGGTGTGCTGATCGCTAGCTAACAACTAGCCGATGTAAGCGACCCCCGTTAAAGAAGCCTGCGTTGGCGCGTTTGCCTCATTGCCAATTAGCGCCGAGAGAAGAGGATGGCGATGGAGAAAATGGCCGCTGACACGCCGGTTTCGCTTTAACGAGCACGCCGTCGCACTTTTAGCTGAAAGTGGCAATAAAAGTGTAATAAAAAGCAAAGAGGCAGGCGGCAGCTAGCGTGCTAACTGCTTTTGGCGCCATGAATCCAACACAAGCGCGACTCATTCGTGCTACGGCGCCCGGCCACGATGTTGCCGTGGCGACGGAGGCTGCATCATTTGCATCCTTGTAGACTTTTCATCTGCCAAATGTTCTCTTCTTCAAGTGGGCATAAAAATATTGATGGCTTCAACATTTTCATGACAAAAGCATAAAAGTCTGAGAGCTCAGAGCGATGATGACTCAGCTGTGAAGATATCAGTCGTCAACACGCTCGTTAATTATCGTCAGACTCCTCTCCTTTCAGCATGCTAATCGCTAGAAACATACCCTGGTTTCTGTCAAATGGGACAAAATTGAAGAAATAAAAAAATCTTTATGTAATGACTTAAATGTGGAATTAAATCAATAAATAGGTCAATTATTTACAATTGATCAATTAATCACTGAATTATTTCAACTTTATTCATTTATTTAATTATTGATTTCATGATTTAATAAACTATTTCGCAATATTTCATTACTTATTTCAAGATGTAATTATCTAAGTTTATTAGTTCATGATATGCGGTATACAAAGTCAAGAAAGAAAGAAATATTTACATAATTACTTAAATGTGTCATTAATTAAATACATCTGGAATTAAATAAATTGAGTTATTTACTATAAAAGTACAATTGATAAATTAATCACTGAATTATTTCATAATTTAATTATTTTATTTATTTATTTTATTATAGATGTCATGATTTAAGAAACATGTCACTATATTTAATTACTTATTTCAAGATTGAATTATTTATTTGTATTATTTCATGAGCCAGTGTGGTGTAGAACGTCAAATGGGACAACAAAAATAAATAAATCTTCACATAATTACTTAAATGTGTCATTAATTGAATACATCGAGAATTAAATCAATACATGTTTCAACTATGAATTTACTATAAAAGTACAATTGATGAATTAATTACTGAATTACTTCAACATTGAAATATTTATTCATTTATTTAATTATTGATTTCATGATTTAATAAACTATTTCACTATATTTAATTACTTATTTCAAGATGTAATTATTTATTTTATTATTTCATGAGCCGGTGAGGTGTAGAAAGTCAAATGGGACAATATAAATAAATAAATAAATAAATAAATGCATCTTTACATGATTACTGAAATGTGTCATTAATTAAATCAATAAATAATTCAATGATGGATATACTATAAAAGTGCAATTGATAAATTAATCACTGAATTATTTCAACATTGAATTTTTTTATTTTTTTTATTTAATAATTGATTTCATGATTTAATAAACTATTTCACTATATTTAATTACTTATTTCAAGATGTAATTATTTATTTTATTATTTCATGAGCTGGTGAGGTGTAGAAAGTCAAATGGGACAATATAAATAAATAAATAAATCTTTACATAATTACTGAAATTTGTCATTAATTAAATATATCTGGAATTAAATCAATAAATAATTCAATGATGTATATACTATAAAAGTGCAATTGATGAATTAATCACTGACTTATTTCAACATTGAATTTTTTAATTTTTTTAATTTAATAATTGATTTCATGATTTAATAAACTATTTCACTGTATTTAATTACTTATTTCAAGATGTAATTATTTATTTTATTATTTCATGAGCCGGTGAGGTGTAGAAAGTCAAATGGGACAATATAAATAAATAAAAAAATTAAAAAAATAAGTAAATAAATAAATCTTTACATAATTACTGAAATGTGTCATTAATTAAATATATCTGGAATTAAATCAATAAATAATTCAATTATGTATATACTATAAAAGTGCAATTGATAAATTAATCACTGAATTATTTCAACATTTCAACATTTATAACATTATTTATTATTTATAACATTGAATTTTTTTATTTTTTTTATTTAATAATTGATTTCATGATTTAATAAACTATTTCACTATATTTAATTACTTATTTCAAGATGTAATTATTTATTTTATTATTTCATGAGCCGGTGAGGTGTAGAAAGTCAAATGGGACAATATAAATAAATAAATAAATAAATAAATAAATCCTTACATAATTACTGAAATGTGTCATTAATTAAATATATCTGGAATTAAATCAATAAATAATTCAATGATGTATATACTATAAAAGTGCAATTGATGAATTAATCACTGACTTATTTCAACATTGAATTTTTTAATTTTTTTTATTTAATAATTGATTTCATGATTTAATAAACTATTTCACTGTATTTGATTACTTATTTCAAGATGTAATTATTTATTTTATTATTTCATGAGCCGGTGAGGTGTAGAAAGTCAAATGGGACAATATAAATAAATAAATAAATAAATCTTTACATAATTACTGAAATGTGTCATTAATTAAATATATCTGGAATTAAATCAATAAATAATTAAATGATGTATATACTATAAAAGTGCAATTGATGAATTAATCACTGACTTATTTTAACATTGAATTTTTTAATTTTTTTAATTTAATAATTGATTTCATGATTTAATAAACTATTTCACTGTATTTAATTACTTATTTCAAGATGTAATTATTTATTTTATTATTTCATGAGCCGGTGAGGTGTAGAAAGTCAAATGGGACAATATAAATGAATAAATAAATAAATAAATAAATAAATCTTTACATAATTACTGAAATGTGTCATTAATTAAATATATCTGGAATTAAATCAATAAATAATTCAATGATGTATATACTATAAAAGTGCAATTGATGAATTAATCACTGAAGTATTTCAACGTTGAATTTAAAAAAAAAATTTATTTAATAATTGATTTCATGATTTAATAAACTATTTCACTGTATTTAATTACTTATTTCAAGATGTAATTATTTATTTTATTATTTCATGAGCCGGTGAGGTGTAGAAAGTCAAATGGGACAATATAAATAAATAAATAAATAAATAAATCTTTACATAATTACTGAAATGTGTCATTAATTAAATATATCTGGAATTAAATCAATAAATAATTCAATGATGTATATACTATAAAAGTGCAATTGATGAATTAATCACTGACTTATTTCAACATTGAATTTTTTAATTTTTTTTATTTAATAATTGATTTCATGATTTAATAAACTATTTCACTGTATTTGATTACTTATTTCAAGATGTAATTATTTATTTTATTATTTCATGAGCCGGTGAGGTGTAGAAAGTCAAATGGGACAATATAAATAAATAAATAAATAAATCTTTACATAATTACTGAAATGTGTCATTAATTAAATATATCTGGAATTAAATCAATAAATAATTAAATGATGTATATACTATAAAAGTGCAATTGATGAATTAATCACTGACTTATTTTAACATTGAATTTTTTAATTTTTTTAATTTAATAATTGATTTCATGATTTAATAAACTATTTCACTGTATTTAATTACTTATTTCAAGATGTAATTATTTATTTTATTATTTCATGAGCCGGTGAGGTGTAGAAAGTCAAATGGGACAATATAAATAAATAAATAAATAAATAAATCTTTACATAATTACTGAAATGTGTCATTAATTAAATATATCTGGAATTAAATCAATAAATAATTCAATGATGTATATACTATAAAAGTGCAATTGATGAATTAATCACTGACTTATTTCAACATTGAATTTTTTAATTTTTTTTATTTAATAATTGATTTCATGATTTAATAAACTATTTCACTGTATTTGATTACTTATTTCAAGATGTAATTATTTATTTTATTATTTCATGAGCCGGTGAGGTGTAGAAAGTCAAATGGGACAATATAAATAAATAAATAAATAAATCTTTACATAATTACTGAAATGTGTCATTAATTAAATATATCTGGAATTAAATCAATAAATAATTCAATGATGTATATACTATAAAAGTGCAATTGATGAATTAATCACTGAAGTATTTCAACGTTGAATTTTTTAATTTTTTTTATTTAATAATTGATTTCATGATTTAATAAACTATTTCACTGTATTTAATTACTTATTTCAAGATGTAATTATTTATTTTATTATTTCATGAGCCGGTGAGGTGTAGAAAGTCAAATGGGACAATATAAATAAATAAATAAATAAATAAATCTTTACATAATTACTGAAATGTGTCATTAATTAAATATATCTGGAATTAAATCAATAAATAATTCAATTATGTATATACTATAAAAGTGCAATTGATAAATTAATCACTGAATTATTTCAACATTTCAACATTTATAACATTATTTATTATTTATAACATTGAATTTTTTTATTTTTTTTATTTAATAATTGATTTCATGATTTAATAAACTATTTCACTATATTTAATTACTTATTTCAAGATGTAATTATTTATTTTATTATTTCATGAGCCGGTGAGGTGTAGAAAGTCAAATGGGACAATATAAATAAATAAATGAATAAATAAATAAATAAATCTTTACATAATTACTGAAATGTGTCATTAATTAAATATATCTGGAATTAAATCAATAAATAATTCAATGATGTATATACTATAAAAGTGCAATTGATGAATTAATCACTGACTTATTTCAACATTGAATTTTTTAATTTTTTTTATTTAATAATTGATTTCATGATTTAATAAACTATTTCACTGTATTTGATTACTTATTTCAAGATGTAATTATTTATTTTATTATTTCATGAGCCGGTGAGGTGTAGAAAGTCAAATGGGACAATATAAATAAATAAATAAATAAATCTTTACATAATTACTGAAATGTGTCATTAATTAAATATATCTGGAATTAAATCAATAAATAATTCAATGATGTATATACTATAAAAGTGCAATTGATGAATTAATCACTGACTTATTTTAACATTGAATTTTTTTATTTTTTTTATTTAATAATTGATTTCATGATTTAATAAACTATTTCACTGTATTTAATTACTTATTTCAAGATGTAATTATTTATTTTATTATTCCATGAGCCGGTGAGGTGTAGAAAGTCAAATGGGACAATGTAAATAAATAAATAAATAAATAAATAAATCTTTACATAATTACTGAAATGTGTCATTAATTAAATAAATCTGGAATTAAATCAATAAATAATTCAATGATGTATATACTATAAAAGTGCAATTGATGAATTAATCACTGAAGTATTTCAACGTTGAATTTTTTAATTTTTTTTATTTAATAATTGATTTCATGATTTAATAAACTATTTCACTGTATTTAATTACTTATTTCAAGATGTAATTATTTATTTTATTATTTCATGAGCCGGTGAGGTGTAGAAAGTCAAATGGGACAATATAAATAAATAAATAAATAAATAAATAAATAAATCTTTACATAATTACTGAAATGTGTCATTAATTAAATATATCTGGAATTAAATCAATAAATAATTCAATGATGTATATACTATTAAAGTGCAATTGATAAATTAATCACTGAATTATTTCAACATTTCAACATTTATAACATTATTTATTATTTATAACATCAGCTATTGTGTCATCCTACGGTGTGTAATGAAGCATGTTTAGCTGGTCCTCCAGTGATAATGTTACTTGTAAGAAACTCACTTTATTCGTCGCCATGGAGGCGAGGATTGGTGATTTAGAAGCACCTCTTCCTGAGGGTGTTTCAGTGTTATAACTTCACCTTTATCTTTACTTTTTACACCAAAATGCGTCCATTCTCCCTTTTCTGTCTACACACTGTCTGCTTGTAAGTACTCTGTGTGTGTGCGCTGCCCAACATGCTCCTCTGCTCGTAAACCTACCCACAGCCTTAGGGCGTAGGTTGGAACTGAAACTGAGTGTACAGCCCAATACGTCTCTCCTCATTTAGCCAAAATTGAACTCTGTCTCTGCATGATTCCTTGCTTCTTGTCTGTTTAATAAATGCCATCAGTGTTTGTGTGCGCTGCCGAACATGCTCGTCTGCTCGTAAAAAACCCAGCAATGTCACCACGTCTGTAAAAAAAAATAAAAAAAATGGCGAACCGGTACTTTTCAAACAGTATAGTACCGTTTTTGATTCATCAGTACCGCGATACTATACTACAGGGGTGCTCATTACGTCGATCGCGATCTACCGGTCGATCTCGGAGGGTGTGTCAGTCGATCACCAGCCAGGCATTAAAAAAATAGTCCTAAAAAGGAGCGATCATAAATCTTCACTATGACGTCACTTTCGTCACTTGATTGACATTCACGGCACCCGAGGGTCTTCTGAGATGACGCTGGCTGCTGCCAGATCATTGAAATTACCGACAGGAAGGCGAGAAACACTTTATTTCAACAGACTCTGGCGCCGTACCTGTCGTCAAAACTCCAAAGACCGACTGCACGGTTGCACAATATAAGCTCTGCTTCATCCTGCCTGCGCTACCAAAATAAGAGTCTCAGAAAGCTGGCATGCACAAGCTAGCAAGCTACGGAGTTTGCTGACAATGTATTTCTTGTAAAGTGTATACAAAGGAGTACGGAAGCTGGACAAATAAGATGCCAAAAACCAACCACTTTCATGTGGTATTGGACAGAAAGGAGGACTTTTTTTTTCTCCTCCATTCGAAAATGCGGACGTTATCAGCACCACTGTCTGATTCCAATCAATGCAAGTCATCACAATCAGGTAATACACCAACTTATATTCTTGTCTTCATGAAAGAAAGGAATCTATATGTGTTAAACATGCTTGTATTATCTTTAACCACCTTTAAGTTGTTAACAATATTAACTATATGTGTTAAACATGCTTGTATTATCTTTAACCACCTTTAAGTTGTTAACAATATTAACTATATGTGTTAAACATGCTTGTATTATCTTTAACCACCTTTAAGTTGTTAACAATATTAACTATATGTGTTAAACATGCTTGTATTATCTTTAAACACCTTTAAGTTGTTAACAATATTAACTATATGTGTTAAACATTCTTGTATTATCTTTAACCACCTTTAAGTTGTTAACAATATTAACTATATGTGTTAAACATGCTTGTATTATCTTTAAACACCTTTAAGTTGTTAACGATATTAACTATATGTGTTAAACATACTTGCATTATCTTTAAACACCTTTAACTTGTTAACAATATTAACTATATGTGTTAAACATGCTTGTATTATCTTTAAACACCTTTAACTTGTTAACAATATTAACTATATGTATTAAACATACTTGTATTATCATTAAACACCTTTAATGTTTTAACAATATTAACTATATGTGTTAAACATGCTTACATTATCTTTAACCACCTTTAAGTTGTTAACAATATTATCTATATGTGTTAAACATGCTTGTATTATCTTTAACCACCTTTAAGTTGTTAACAATATTAACTATATGTGTTAAACATGCTTGTATTATCTTTAAACACCTTTAAGTTGTTAACGATATTAACTATATGTGTTAAACATACTTGCATTATCTTTAAACACCTTTAACTTGTTAACAATATTAACTATATGTGTTAAACATGCTTGCATTATCTTTAAACACCTTTAAGTTGTTAACGATATTAACTATATGTGTTAAACATACTTGCATTATCTTTAAACACCTTTAACTTGTTAACAATATTAACTATATGTGTTAAACATGCTTGTATTATCTTTAAACACCTTTAACTTGTTAACAATATTAACTATATGTGTTAAACATGCTTGTATTATCTTTAAACACCTTTAACTTGTTAACAATATTAACTATATGTGTTAAACATGCTTGTATTATCTTTAAACACCTTTAACTTGTTAACAATATTAACTATATGTATTAAACATACTTGTATTATCATTAAACACCTTTAATGTTTTAACAATATTAACTATATGTGTTAAACATGCTTGCATTATCTTTAACCACCTTTAAGTTGTTAACAATATTAACTATATGTGTTAAACATGCTTGTATTATCTTTAAACACCTTTAAGTTGTTAACGATATTAACTATATGTGTTAAACATACTTGCATTATCTTTAAACACCTTTAACTTGTTAACAATATTAACTATATGTGTTAAACATGCTTGTATTATCTTTAAACACCTTTAACTTGTTAACAATATTAACTATATGTATTAAACATACTTGTATTATCATTAAACACCTTTAATGTTTTAACATTATTAACTATATGTGTTAAACATGCTTGCATTATCTTTAACCACCTTTAAGTTGTTAACAATATTAACTATATGTGTTAAACATTCTTGTATTATCTTTAACCACCTTTAAGTTGTTAACAATATTAACTATATGTGTTAAACATGCTTGTATTATCTTTAAACACCTTTAAGTTGTTAACGATATTAACTATATGTGTTAAACATACTTGCATTATCTTTAAACACCTTTAACTTGTTAACAATATTAACTATATGTGTTAAACATGCTTGTATTATCTTTAAACACCTTTAACTTGTTAACAATATTAACTATATGTATTAAACATACTTGCATTATCATTAAACACCTTTAACTTGTTAACAAAAACATATATTTCATAAATAAGTAAATATAAATGATATATATGAATGAGGTAGATCCCCACGACTTGATCAATTGAAAAGTAGCTCGCCTGCAGAAAAACTGTGAGCACCCCTGCTATACTAGTACCGGTATACCGTACAACCCTAGTCTACACACAAATTCAAGTAAGTTGTGATGAGACAGTCGACGTCGCTCAGAAGCAAGTTTGATTGGTGAAAATGACGCCGATTGGCTAAAATGTGGACATTGGAGAATAATTCCCAGGGATTGATTGGGTGAATTGGTTGGAGTGTGACTTGGTGAGACCCTGCAGGCACTGACAGAATCCTCATTGACGCACCAACTTTTATTTGTTGACATGCACAAACCTTCCAAGGCCGCGTCCGGAACCCTCGCCATGCAAATTTTACACGGATTCCAGGCTGGAGACACACAGACCCAGTCAGTGTCTGGTCTAAACTTGCCACCGTCACAACAACCCCATAAAGCATCCCGGCCCTCCAGAGTCCTCCCAGTCCTCCCAGTCCTCCCTCAGCCTCCGTGACTTTAACCCACAAGTGCGGGATGGTCACTTCCCCACCTAAGGTCCGAAAAGGGGAGGGGAACAAAAAAAACGAGGCAGCGTTCTAAGGGAAGGTATGTGAGTCCACTTGGAAAGAAGACATCCAGTCCAAGTTCCCGACTGAGGCGGTCACACCTTCCCCCCCCCCACCCGGCCCATATACTGTTGAATAGTCCCCAGTCAGTCCCGCAGGGGAACGTTTGGCATAAGGTGGCGCTTGATTCCGGCCAAACGGGAAGGGAGACGTGAAAGAAGTCCTTCATGAATCCAACTGGCCTCTGGGGTCAACTTTCTGACTGGACATCCTGCACACACACACATTCTTGTATTTCTTACCTTCTTGAGACCTGTTTGTAATTGGTTTTTAATCTTCATTATTTACTTCAAGGTATTACAGTATGTCTCTTTATACATATTTATTTTATTTTGTTCATTAATTTCAGCCAAAAGGGACGTATTTACATTTTTTACACAACACTTGTTATTTCATATGTGTTGACCAGAGGGGGAGCACTTTTAAAAGCAACACAGTCAGGAAATACAAACACACACACACACACACACACACACACACACACACACACACACACACACACACACACACACACACACACACATTCTTGTATTTGTTACCTTCTTGAGACCAGAGAAAAATGCCGACCTCTTTAGGACCAGCCTTTCTAGATATATTTGTATTTACGACATTAATAATATACACAAAGTAAGCAAATATAAAAAAGGTAAGCTTTTAGGTTGTTATTTTTTTGTTTATTTGTTTGTAATTGGTTTTTAATCTTCATTATTTACTTCAAGGTATTACAGTATGTCTCTTTATACATATTTATTTTATTTTGTTCATTAATTTTGGCCAAAAGGGACGTATTTACATTTTTTACACAACACTTGTTATTTCATATGTTGACCAGAAGGGGAGCACTTTTAAAAGCAACACAGTCAAGAAATACAAAACACACACACACACACACACACACACACACACACACACACACACACACACACACATTCTTGTATTTGTTACCTTCTTGAGACCTGAGAAAAATGCCGACCTCTTTAGGACCAGCCTTTCTAGATATATTTGTATTTACGACATTAATAATATACACAAAGTAAGCAAATATAAAAAAGGTAAGCTTTTATGTTGTTGTTTTTTTGTTTATTTGTTTGTAATTGGTTTTTAATCTTCATTATTTACTTCAAGGTATTACAGTATGTCTCTTTATACATATTTATTTTTATTTTGTTCATTAATTTTGGCCAAAAGGGACGTATTTACATTTTTTACACAACACTTGTTATTTCATATGTTGACCAGAGGGGGAGCACTTTTAAAAGCAACACAGTCAGGAAATACAAACACACACACACACACACACACACACACACACACACACACACACACACACACACACACACACACACATTCTTGTATTTGTTACCTTCTTGAGACCTGAGAAAAATGCCGACCTCTTTAGGACCAGCCTTTCTAGATATATTTGTATTTACGACATTAATAATATACACAAAGTAGCAAATATAAAAAAGGTAAGCTTTTATGTTGTTTTTTTTGTTTATTTGTTTGTAATTGGTTTTTAATCTTCATTATTTACTTCAAGGTATTACAGTATGTCTCTTTATACATATTTATTTTATTTTGTTCATTAATTTCAGCCAAAAGGGACGTATTTAAATTTTTTACACAACACTTGTTATTTCATATGTGTTGACCAGAGGGGGAGCACTTTTAAAAGCAACACAGTCAAAAAATAGGAAGGAATTTGACAAGAAAAAGGTCACAATTTCACAAGAAAAATGTGGAATTTTGGCAGTATTAAAATGAAAGTCGTAAATTTACTCAATGCAAGTCAAAATTTGACAAGAAAAACTGAACATTTGTGCAATATTATGATAAAAGTTGGAATTTCATTTAATAACAGTCGCAATTTTACAAGAAAAGCTTAACATTTTGGCAATTTTATACAAAAGGTCATAATTTTACTCGACAAAAGTCAAAATTTTATAACTGACTTTAGAGCAATGTTCACGGACTCTAGTATTTGGGTCTCTATTCGAAGTAATGGTTTTCCGTACTTTTCCTTGTTGATGTCTCAAGAAGGTCATCAATACAAGAATACACGCACACACACACACACACACATTCTTGTATTTGTTACCTTCTTGAGACCTGAGAAAAATGACGACCCCTTTAGGACCAGCCTTTCTAGATATATAAAGAAGTGTATTTATGACATTAATAATATACACAAAGTAAGCAAATATAAAAAAGGTAAGCTTTTATGTTGTTTTTTTTTGTTTATTTGTTTGTAATTGGTTTTTAATCTTTATTATTTACTTCAAGGTATTACAGTATGTCTCTTTATACATATTTATTTTATTTTGTTCATTAATTTCAGCCAAAAGGGACGTATTTAAGTTTTTTACACAACACTTGTTATTTCATTTGTGTTGAACAGAGGGGGAGCACTTTTAAAAGCAACACAGTCAAAAAATAGGAAGGAATTTCACAAGAAAAAGGTCACAATTTCACAAGAAAAATGTGGAATTTTGGCAGTATTAAAATGAAAGTCGTAAATTTACTCAATGCAAGTCAACATTTGACAAGAAAAACTGAACATTTGTGCAATATTATGATAAAAGTTCGAATTTCACTCAATAACAGTCGCAATTTTACAAGAAAAGCTTAACATTTTGGCAATTTTATACAAAAGGTCGTAATTTTACTCGACAAATGTCAAAATTTTATAACTGACTTTAGAGCAATGTTCACGGACTCTAGTATTTGGGTCTCTATTCGAAGTAATGGTTTTCCGTACTTTTCCTTGTTGATGTCTCAAGAATGTCATCAATACAAGAATACACGCACACACATTCTTGTATTTGTTACCTTCTTGAGACCTGAGAAAAATGACGACCCTTTTAGGACCAGCCTTTCTAGATATATAAAGAAGTGTATTTATGACATTAATAATATACACAAAGTAAGCAAATATAAAAAAGGTAAGCTTTTATGTTGTTGTTTTTTTGTTTATTTGTTTGTAATTGGTTTTTAATCTTCATTATTTACTTCAAGGTATTACAGTATGTCTCTTTATACATATTTATTTTATTTTGTTCATTAATTTCAGCCAAAAGGGACGTATTTAAATTTTTTACACAACACTTGTTATTTCATATGTGTTGACCAGAGGGGGAGCACTTTTAAAAGCAAAACAGTCAAAAAATAGGAAGGAATTTCACAAGAAAAAGGTCACAATTTCACAAGAAAAATGTGGAATTTTGGCAGTGTTAAAATGAAAGTCGTAAATTTACTCAATGCAAGTCAAAATTTGACAAGAAAAACTGAACATTTGTGCAATATTATGATAAAAGTTCGAATTTCACTCAATAACAGTCGCAATTTTACAAGAAAAGCTTAACATTTTGGCAATTTTATACAAAAGGTCGTAATTTTACTCGACAAAAGTCAACATTTTATAACTGACTTTAGAGCAATGTTCACGGACTCTAGTATTTGGGTCTCTATTCGAAGTAATGGTTTTCCGTACTTTTACTTGTTGATGTCTCAAGAAGGTCATCAATACAAGAATACACACACACACACACACACACATTCTTGTATTTGTCACCTTCTTGAGGCCTGAGAAAAATGACGACCCCTTTAGGACCAGCCTTTCTAGATACATAAAGAAGTGTATTTATGACATTAATAATATACACAAAGTAAGCAAATATAAAAAAGGTAAGCTTTTATGTTGTTGTTTTTTTGTTTATTTGTTTGTAATTGGTTTTTAATCTTTATTATTTACTTCAAGGTATTACAGTATGTCTCTTTATACATATTTATTTTATTTTGTTCATTAATTTCGGCCAAAAGAGACGTATTTAAAATTTTTACACAACACTTGTTATTTCATATGTGTTGACCAGAGGGGGAGCACTTTTAAAAGCAACACAGTCAAGAAATAGGAAGGAATTTCACAAGAAAAAAGGTCACATTTTCACAAGAAAAACGTGGAATTTTGGCAGTATTAAAATGAAAGTCGTAAATTTACTCAATGCAAGTCAAAATTTGACAAGAAAAACTGAACATTTGTGCAATATTATGATAAAAGTTGGAATTTCAGTCAATAACAGTCGCAATTTTACAAGAAAAGCTTAACATTTTGGCAATTTTATATAAAAGGTCGTAATTTTACTCGACAAAAGTCAAAATTTTATAACTGACTTTAGAGCAATGTTCACGGACTCTAGTATTTGGGTCTCTATTCGAAGCAATGGTTTTCCGTACTTTTCCTTGTTGATGTCTCAAGAAGGTCATCAATACAAGAATACACACACATACACACACACATTCTTGTATTTGTTACCTTCTTGAGACCTGAGAAAAATGACGACCCCTTTAGGACCAGCCTTTCTAGATATATAAAGAAGTGTATTTATGACATTAATAATATACACAAAGTAAGCAAATATAAAAAAGGTAAGCTTTTATGTTGTTGTTTTTTTGTTTATTTGTTTGTAATTGGTTTTTAATCTTCATTATTTTACTTCAAGGTATTACAGTATGTCTCTTTATACATATTTATTTTATTTTGTTCATTAATTTCAGCCAAAAGGGACGTATTTAAATTTTTTACACAACACTTGTTATTTCATATGTGTTGAACAGAGGGGGAGCACTTTTAAAAGCAACACAGTCAAAAAATAGGAAGGAATTTCACAAGAAAAAGGTCACAATTTCACAAGAAAAATGTGGAATTTTGGCAGTATTAAAATGAAAGTCGTAAATTTACTCAATGCAAGTCAACATTTGACAAGAAAAACTGAACATTTGTGCAATATTATGATAAAAGTTCGAATTTCACTCAATAACAGTCGCAATTTTACAAGAAAAGCTTAACATTTTGGCAATTTTATACAAAAGGTCGTAATTTTACTCGACAAATGTCAAAATTTTATAACTGACTTTAGAGCAATGTTCACGGGCTCTAGTATTTGGGTCTCTATTCGAAGTAATGGTTTTCCGTACTTTTTCTTGTTGATGTCTCAAGAATGTCATCAATACAAGAATACACACACACACACGCACACACATTCTTGTATTTGTTACCTTCTTGAGACCTGAGAAAAATGACGACCCCTTTAGGACCAGCCTTTCTAGATATATAAAGAAGTGTATTTATGACATTAATAATATACACAAAGTAAGCAAATATAAAAAAGGTAAGCTTTTATGTTGTTGTTTTTTGTTTATTTGTTTGTAATTGGTTTATAATCTTTATTATTTACTTCAAGGTATTACAGTATGTCTCTTTATACATATTTATTTTATTTTGTTCATTAATTTTGGCCAAAAAGGACGTATTTAAATTGTTTACACAACACTTGTTATTTCATATGTGTTGACCAGAGGGGGAGCACTTTTAAAAGCAACACAGTCAAGAAATAGGAAGGAATTTCACAAGAAAAAAGGTCACATTTTTACAAGAAAAATTTGGAATTTTGGCAGTATTAAAATGAAAGTCGTAAATTTACTCAATGCAAGTCAAAATTTGACAAGAAAAACTGAACATTTGTGCAATATTATGATAAAAGTTGGAATTTCACTCAATAACAGTCGCAATTTTACAAGAAAAGCTTAACATTTTGGCAATTTTATATAAAAGGTCGTAATTTTACTCGACAAAAGTTAAAATTTTATAACTGACTATAGAGCAATGTTCACGGACTCTAGTATTTGGGTCTCTATTCGAAGCAATGGTTTTCAGTACTTTTCCTTGTTGATGTCTCAAGAAGGTCATCAATACAAGAACCCACACACACACACACACACACACACACACACACACACATTCTTGTATTTGTTACCTTCTTGAGACCTGAGAAAAATGCCGACCTCTTTAGGACCAGCCTTTCTAGATATATTTGTATTTACGACATTAATAATATACACAAAGTAGCAAATATAAAAAAGGTAAGCTTTTATGTTGTTTTTTTTGTTTATTTGTTTGTAATTGGTTTTTAATCTTCATTATTTACTTCAAGGTATTACAGTATGTCTCTTTATACATATTTATTTTATTTTGTTCATTAATTTCAGCCAAAAGGGACGTATTTAAAATTTTTTACACAACACTTGTTATTTCATATGTGTTGACCAGAGGGGGAGCACTTTTAAAAGCAACACAGTCAAAAAAATAGGAAGGAATTTCACAAGAAAAAGGTCACAATTTCACAAGAAAAATGTGGAACTTTGGCAGTATTAAAATGAAAGTCGTAAATTTACTCAATGCAAGTCAACATTTGACAAGAAAAACTGAACATTTGTGCAATATTATGATAAAAGTTCAAATTTCACTCAATAACAGTCGCAATTTTACAAGAAAAGATTAACATTTTGGCAATTTTTTATAAAAGGTCGTAATTTTACTCGACAAAAGTCAAAATTTTATAAATGACTTTAGAGCAACGTTCACGGACTCTAGTATTTGGGTCTCTATTCGAAGCAATGGTTTTCCGTACTTTTCCTTGTTGACGGCGTGGCGAAGTTGGTTGAGTGGCCGTGCCAGCAATCGGAGTGTTGCTGGTTACTGGGGTTCAATCCCCACCTTCTACCATCCTAGTCACGTCGGTTGTGTCCTTGGGCAAGACACTTCACCCCTTACTCCTGATGGCTGCTGGTTAGCGCCTTGCATGGCAGCTCCCGCCATCAGTGTGTGAATGAATGGGTGAATGTGGAAATACTGTCAAAGCGCTTTGAGTACCTTGAAGGTAGAAAAGCGCTATACAAGTATAACCCATTTATCATTTATGTCTCAAGAAGGTCATTAATACAAGAACACACACACACACACACACACATTCTTGTATTTGTTACCTTCTTGAGACCTGAGAAAAATGACGACCTCTTTAGGACCAGCCTTTCTAGATATATTTGTATTTACGACATTAATAATATACACAAAGTAAGCAAATATAAAAAAGATAAGCGTTTAGTTAATTTTTTTTGTTTGTAATTGGTTTTTAATCTTCATTATTTACTTCATGGTATTACAGTATATCTCTTTATACATATTAATTTTATTTTGTTCATTAATTTTGGCCAAAGGGGGTGCATTTAAATTTTTTACACACACTTATTTCATATGTTGACCAGAGAGGCGAGCACTTCAAATTTTTACACACACTTTTTATTTCATATGTTGACCAGAGGGGTAGCACTTCAAATTTTTTTACACACACTTGTTATTTCATATGTTGACCAGAGGGGGAGCACTTTTAAAAGCGACACACAGTCAATGTGAAAAATCCCTCCTTTTTGGGACCACCCTCATGTTGATATATGTCACCAGCAGGGGTGCACATGAGACATTGTCTATTAGATGCAATGTTATTGATTTATGTCATCACCTCCTCATATGGAAGATACTTTTCCTTCTTCATGTCTCAAGAAGGCTAGAAATACAAGAACACACACACACACACAAACACATTCTTGTATTCGTTACCTTCTTCTACCTCTTAGGACCAGCCTTTCTAGATATATAAAGAAGTGTATTTACAACATTAATAATATATACATACTATACAAATGTGAAAAATGAGTTGGAATTTTACATGAAAAAGGTCACAATTTCACAAGAAAAAGGTCACAATTTCACAAGAAAAACTTAGAATGTTGGCAGTATTAAAATAAAAGTCGTAATTTTACTCAACGCAAGATGACATTTTACAAGAAAAACTGAACATTTGTGCAATATTATGATAAAAGTTGGAATTTTACTCAATAACAGTCGCAATTTTACAAGTAAAGCTTAACATTTTGGCAGTTTTATGAAAAGAGTCGTCATTTTATTCGACAAAAGTCACAATTTTATAAGAAAACTTTAAAGTTTTGGCAATATTATAATAATAATCTGAATTTTACTTGGCAAAATTATGACAAAAGTCACAATTTTACTAATAAAAAAAAGTCACTATTTTACAAGAACAACAAAAAAATTGGCAATATTGCAATAAAAGTCAGAATTGTACGACAAATGTCACCATTTTGCATTAAAAAGTAATAATTTTACATAAAGTAACAATTTTACAAGAAAATATTGCAATATTACACATTGTGAGAAAAAGACCGCTTCTAGTTAATTTATATATTCTATTTTTATTTTTTGTTTGTAATTGGTTTTTAATCATCATTACTTACTTCAAGTTATTACAGTATGTCTCTATATACACATTTATTTTTTTTAATTAATTTTGGCCAAACGAGAACATTTCAATTTCTTACACACACTTGTTATTTCATATGTTGACCAGAGGGGGAGCACTTTTAAAAGCGACACACAGTCAATGTGAAAAATCCCTCCTTTTTGGGACCACCCTCATTTTGATAGATGTCAGCAGCAGGGGTGCAAATGAGACATTGTCTATTAGATGCTTTCGTTAATCATGTCTGTAGTATTTAAGTTCATTGTTTTCAGTTTGTCTGTCTGGTGACATCCCACAATTATGCTCGACACACTCTTCATCCTCTTAGATCCTGCTTCATGTCCCATGCCAAAGTAAGTTTTTGTTCCATGTTTATAGTCTTTTTGGTTTCATAGTTTGTTCTCCGCCATTGTGCGCGCTTTTTGTTTGTACTTTTTTTTGCTATAGTCTTTTGGTTTTATAGTTTGTTCTCCGCCACTGTGCGCGTTTTTCGTTTGTACTTTTTTTTTGATATATTAAATAAATCATGTACTCACATTCCCGTCTCGCCCGAGCCAACTTTCCGTTGCATTCCGGAAAAGCAAACACCCAGGACCAAGTCATGACACGCTCTCAGTGATTTCCAGCGTGGAACTGTCATAGGATGCCAACCGTGCAACAAATCCAGTCGTGAAGTTTCCTCGCTCCTAAATATTCCAAAGTCAACTTTATTATAAGAAAAGTAAAGAGTTTGGGAACAACAGCAACTCAGCCACCAAGTGGTAGGCCAGGTAAACTGACAGAGAGGTCAGCATAGTGCAAAGACTTTCTGCACAGTCAGTTGCTGCAGAGCGCCAAACCTCATGTCACCTTCCAATTAGCCCACGTACAGTACGCAGAGAGCTTCATGGAATGGGTTTCCATGGCCGAGCAGCTGCATCTAAGCCATACATCACCAAGTCCAATGCAAATGCAGTGGTGTAAAGCACTCTAGAGCAGTGGACACACCTTCTCTGGACTGATGAATCACACTTTTCCATCTGGCAATCTGATGGACCAGTCTGGGTTTGGAGGTTGCCAGGGGAATGCTACAGTGTGGAATTTGGTGGAGGAGGAATTATGGTGTGGGGGTTGTTTTTCCAGGAGTTGGGCTTAGTACAATTCCATGCTCCCAACCTTGTGGGAACAGTTTGGAGCGGGGCCCCTTCCTCTTCCGACATGACTGTGCACCAGTGCACAAAGCAAGGTCCATAAAGACATGGATGCCAGAGTCTGGTGTGGATGAACTTGACTGGCCTGCACAGAGTCCTGACCTGAACCCGATAGAACACCTTTGGGATGAATTAGAACGGAGACTGAGAGCCAGGCCTTCTCGGCCAACATCAGTGTGTGACCTCACCAATGCACTTTTTGAAGGAAAATTTCTATAAACACACTCCGCAACCTTGTGGACAGCCTTCCCGGAAGAGTTGAAGCTGTAATAGCTGCAAAAGGTCATATTGAACCCTATGGGTTAGGAATGGGATGGCACTTCAAGTTCATATGTGAGTCAAGGCAGGTGGCCAAATACATTCGGCAATATAGTGCATGTGTACTAGAGATGCGCGGATAGGCAATTATTTCATCCGCAACCGCATCACAAAAGTCGTCATCCATCCGCCATCCACCCGAACTAACATTTTATCAAAACTGCACCCGCCCGCACCCGCCCGTTGTTATATATCTAATATAGACGATGCAAGGCATTAGTGAGGTTATAAAGCTTTTGCCTGTTAAAGAAAGGAGACTGATCCAATGTAGCAGAGACATTCAATGCGTGCCACGCTGTCGCGGCCCAGACGCACACCAGTGCGCAATCATCTGGGAGCCGCGCCGAGCGCACCTCCAAGCGCGCTCGCGCCACTCAAACTGCTGCAGGCAGCTGCGTTCTATCTTGTTTTAACATCCTGTGGCACTCTTCTGGGATCACGGCGGACGAAACTGCTCATGCTCAGGGTGTTTGTGGAGGTTCGGGGTTTTGCACAAATGTGATGCACCATGTTAGATGTCCCCGGTTTTGTGACTGTCGTAGACATAAACAGCGCCGCAGCTCTTGCAAATCACGTAGCCAGCATTACTATCATCCTGATTTACAACCTCATAAAAACGAGTCCACGCTGAACTTTTCTGGCCTTTTTTTCCGCCTGGTCTTTAGTATTCCCTTTTTTAGTTTGTCGCGTACCACGTTTGCTGCCGGCGTTGCCATCTTTTTTTTTTTTTTTCTTCTTCTGATGTGGCATATGCTGCAGGTGCCTGATGATAAATAATTGCCTGTTCCAAAGAGTGCTGCTCGTTTTTCGTATGTGGGTAACAACATTTAACTATGTATACAGGTAAAAGCCAGTAAATTAGAATATTTTGAAAAACTTGATTTATTTCAGTAATTGCATTCAAAAGGTGTAACTTGTACATTATATTTATTCATTGCACACAGACTGATGCATTCAAATGTTTATTTCATTTAATTTTGATGATTTGAAGTGGCAACAAATGAAAATCCAAAACTCCGTGTGTCACAAAATTAGAATATTACTTAAGGCTAATACAAAAAAGGGATTTTTAGAAATGTTGGCCAACTGAAAAGTATGAAAATGAAAAATATGAGCATGTACAATACTCAATACTTGGTTGGAGCTCCTTTCGCCTCAATTACTGCGTTAATGCGGCGTGGCATGGAGTCGATGAGTTTCTGGCACTGCTCAGGTGTTATGAGAGCCCAGGTTGCTCTGATAGTGGCCTTCAACTCTTCTGCGTTTTTGGGTCTGGCATTCTGCATCTTCCTTTTCACAATACCCCACAGATTTTCTATGGGGCTAAGGTCAGGGGAGTTGGCGGGCCAATTTAGAACAGAAATACCATGGTCCGTAAACCAGGCACGGGTAGATTTTGCGCTGTGTGCAGGCGCCAAGTCCTGTTGGAACTTGAAATCTCCATCTCCATAGAGCAGGTCAGCAGCAGGAAGCATGAAGTGCTCTAAAACTTGCTGGTAGACGGCTGCGTTGACCCTGGATCTCAGGAAACAGAGTGGACCGACACCAGCAGATGACATGGCACCCCAAACCATCACTGATGGTGGAAACTTTACACTAGACTTCAGGCAACGTGGATCCTGTGCCTCTCCTGTCTTCCTCCAGACTCTGGGACCTCGATTTCCAAAGGAAATGCAACATTTGCATGGTTGGGTGATGGTTTGGGGTGCCATGTCATCTGCTGGTGTCGGTCCACTCTGTTTCCTGAGATCCAGGGTCAACGCAGCCGTCTACCAGCAAGTTTTAGAGCACTTCATGCTTCCTGCTGCTGACCTGCTCTATGGAGATGGAGATTTCAAGTTCCAACAGGACTTGGCGCCTGCACACAGCGCAAAATCTACCCGTGCCTGGTTTACGGACCATGGTATTTCTGTTCTAAATTGGCCCGCCAACTCCCCTGACCTTAGCCCCATAGAAAATCTGTGGGGTATTGTGAAAAGGAAGATGCAGAATGCCAGACCCAAAAACGCAGAAGAGTTGAAGGCCACTATCAGAGCAACCTGGGCTCTCATAACACCTGAGCAGTGCCAGAAACTCATCGACTCCATGCCACGCCGCATTAACGCAGTAATTGAGGCAAAAGGAGCTCCAACCAAGTATTGAGTATTGTACATGCTCATATTTTTCATTTTCATACTTTTCAGTTGGCCAACATTTCTAAAAATCCCTTTTTTGTATTAGCCTTAAGTAATATTCTAATTTTGTGACACACGGAATTTTGGATTTTCATTTGTTGCCACTTCAAATCATCAAAATTAAATGAAATAAACATTTGAATGCATCAGTCTGTGTGCAATGAATAAATATAATGTACAAGTTACACCTTTTGAATGCAATTACTGAAATAAATCAAGTTTTTCAAAATATTCTAATTTACTGGCTTTTACCTGTATATATTTCCGAATTGGTTTAACTGCCACCCGCCTGAATCTATTTAAAATCTTTTTTTTTTTTTTATTTCAACCGCCCGACCCGCGGATAAAATCTATTTTTATTTTTTTTATTTCAACCGCCCGACCCGCGGATAATCCGCGGACTCCGCGGTTGTGCCCGCAAACCGCGCATCTCTAATGTGTACATATAATATTAACATAATGGATATATAATTAATAGGGCGAACATCGAGTACCTCGGCGCGGACAAAGCGGAGACAGGGCGATATCACGAGTGTCAGCACATTTCCATTTCTGAATAATCATATATTGTGTCTAACTGGGGCGGCTGAAATGACCCCCCCTTCCTTCAGAAGCAGCCTCAGGGATGTAACCAGGGGCCTCCCGAATAAATAGAGGAGCACGTGGGCTGTGCCTTAGAGCGTAGGTTGGAACTGTAACTGAGAGTACAGCCCAATATGTCTCTCCTCATTGAGAAAAATTGCACTCTGTCTCTGCATGATTCCTTACTTCTTGTCTGTTTAATAGATGTCATCAGTTTTTGAACCTGACAACCGATGATGATTGAGATATGAATTTGTCGAGCCAAAAGTATTCATGCTTTGTGTTGGTGTGGTGAGCACCTCGGATCAAAGTGTGGCTTCGTGACACGTCCACATCTCAGGACGTACACTCTTAGAAATAAGGGTTCTAAAAGGGTTCTTCTACAAGGGCTGAGGTTCTAACTGGAACCATTTGCTTCTGAAAAACCCTTTCCCCAAGAAAGGGTTTTTCAAGGGTTCTTGGTAACGCTAATGGTTCCAGTAAGAACCATTTTGATCCAGAGAAGCCTTTAAAACCCCTTTTCTGAATAATTGGTTTTAAAAGGGTTCTCACTAACACTAAGGGTTCTAGATGAAACCCTTGAAACATGAAAGGGTTCTTAGTGGAACTCCCTGCATAGGTTCTAGATGAAACCCTTGACAAACGAAAGGGTTCTTAGTGGAACTCCCTGTGTGGGTTCTAGATGAAACCCTTGAAATACGAAAGGGTTCTTAGTGGAACTCCCTGCGTGGGTTCTAGATGAAAGTCATGAAATACAAAAGGGTTCTTAGTGGAACTCCCTGTGTGAGTTCTAGATGAAACCCTTGAAACATGAAAGGGTTCTTAGTGGAACTCCCTGCATAGGTTCTAGATGAAAGTCTTAAAATACAAAAGGGTTCTTAGTGGAACTCCCTGTGTGGGTTCTAGATGAAACCCTTGAAATACGAAAGGGTTCTTAGTGGAACTCCCTGTGTGGGTTCTAGATGAAAGTCTTGAAATACAAAAGGGTTCTTAGTGGAACTCCCTGTGTGGGTTCTAGATGAAACCCTTGAAATACGAAAGGGTTCTTAGTGGAACTCCCTGTGTGGGTTCTAGATGAAAGTCTTGAAATACAAAAGGGTTCTTAGTGGAACTCCCTGTGTGGGTTCTAGATGAAACCCTTGACAAACGAAAGGGTTCTTAGTGGAACTCCCTGCATAGGTTCTAGATGAAACCCTTGACAAACGAAAGGGTTCTTAATGGAACTCCCTGTGTGGGTTCTAGATAAAACCCTTGAAATACGAAAGGGTTCTTAGTGGAACTCCCTGCGTGGGTTCTAGATGAAAGTCTTGAAATACAAAAGGGTTCTTAGTGGAACTCTCTGCGTGGGTTCTAGATGAAAGTCTTGAAATACAAAAGAGTTCTTAGTGGAACTCCCTGTGTGGGTTCTAGATGAAACCCTTGAAATACGAAAGGGTTCTTAGTGGAACTCCCTGCATAGGTTCTAGATGAAACCCTTGACAAACGAAAGGGTTCTTAGTGGAACTCCCTGTCTGGGTTCTAGATGAAACCCTTGAAATACGAAAGGGTTCTCAGTGGAACTCCCTGTGTGGGTTCTAGATGAAACCCTTGAAATACAAAAGGGTTCTTAGTGGAACTCCCTGCATAGGTTCTAGATGAAACCCTTGACAAACGAAAGGGTTCTTAGTGGAACTCCCTGTGTGGGTTCTAGATGAAACCCTTGAAATACGAAAGCGTTCTTAGTGGAACTCCCTGCGTGGGTTCTAGATGAAAGTCTTGAAATACAAAAGGGTTCTTAGTGGAACTCCCTGTGTGGGTTCTAGATGAAACCCTTGAAATACGAAAGGGTTCTTAGTGGAACTCCCTGTGTGGGTTCTAGATGAAAGTCTTGAAATACAAAAGGGTTCTTAGTGGAACTCCCTGTGTGGGTTCTAGATGAAACCCTTGACAAACGAAAGGGTTCTTAGTGGAACTCCCTGCATAGGTTCTAGATGAAACCCTTGAAATACAAAAGGGTTCTTAGTGGAACTCCCTGTGTGGGTTCTAGATGAAACCCTTGACAAACGAAAGGGTTCTTAGTGGAACTCCCTGCATAGGTTCTAGATGAAACCCTTGACAAACGAAAGGGTTCTTAATGGAACTCCCTGTGTGGGTTCTAGATAAAACCCTTGAAATACGAAAGGGTTCTTAGTGGAACTCCCTGCGTGGGTTCTAGATGAAAGTCTTGAAATACAAAAGGGTTCTTAGTGGAACTCCCTGCGTGGGTTCTAGATGAAAGTCTTGAAATACAAAAGAGTTCTTAGTGGAACTCCCTGTGTGGGTTCTAGATGAAACCCTTGAAATACGAAAGGGTTCTTAGTGGAACTCCCTGCATAGGTTCTAGATGAAACCCTTGACAAACGAAAGGGTTCTTAGTGGAACTCCCTGTCTGGGTTCTAGATGAAACCCTTGAAATACGAAAGGGTTCTCAGTGGAACTCCCTGTGTGGGTTCTAGATGAAACCCTTGAAATACAAAAGGGTTCTTAGTGGAACTCCCTGCATAGGTTCTAGATGAAACCCTTGACAAACGAAAGGGTTCTTAGTGGAACTCCCTGTGTGGGTTCTAGATGAAACCCTTGAAATACGAAAGCGTTCTTAGTGGAACTCCCTGCGTGGGTTCTAGATGAAAGTCTTGAAATACAAAAGGGTTCTTAGTGGAACTCCCTGTGTGGGTTCTAGATGAAACCCTTGAAATACGAAAGGGTTCTTAGTGGAACTCCCTGCGTGGGTTCTTTTTAGAACCTCCCATGGGGGGTTTTGGGTGGAACCTTACACACACAGTTTTAGGTAGAACCCTCCAAAAGGGTTCCAGGTGGAACCTTTATAAAAAGGTTCTACCTGGAGCCAAAAAGGGTTCTCCTATGAGGACGAGCCGAAGAACCATACATGGTTCTACTTAGCACTTTTATTTCTAAGAGTGTAAGCAAGAATTTCCTTCGCAATTTAAAAATGTCTTGTGTCTCTCATTTGGTCAAAGTCCCTTGAAGGAATTCGTAAAAGCCCGAACCTTGTTTTTAGCATAACTTCCTGCTTATTTTCAAACAATGATATGGTTTCTCGAGACGGTCATGTGACGATAGACATCACCATTGATTTTTGTGATGATACGTGAATTTTGGAGCAGGGGGTAATTTTTTTTGCTAATTTCTAAGGGGGCTCTACTGAGTCAACTTAAAAATGTCATGTTCGTTAAGGGCCTCATTAATGCGATTAGTACAATAAGGAACAAAACTATTTCAATTGGGCCGTCGTATCTGTAATCCCATCTCATGAGACTACTACACTCTGAGGTAGCATGGATTGAAAGCTAGCTCGTAGCGGCCAAGAAGACAAGGCAGAGCGTCAACATTTGGGGAGTTCTTTCAGTTTCAGCCGAGATAGATCCTTTGGACCGTATCGTTGTGGGTATCTTGTCGAACGAGGAACACTTCCTGGTCGCGTAACAAGGGATATAAAAGGCAAGTGTAGAGGAGTTACCAGACTTTTTCAACGATCATATTCAAACTACTGCACAAGGATGCTAAAAGACAACAGACTCCATCCATCCATCCATCTTCTTCCGCTTATCCGAGGTGGGGTCGCGGGAGCAGCAGCCTAAGCAGGGAAGCCCAGACTTCCCTTTCCCCAGCCACTTCGTCCAGCTCCTCCCGGGGGATCCCGAGGCGTTCCCAGGCCAGCCGGGAGACATAGTCTTCCCAACGTGTCCTGGGTCTTCCCCGTGGCCTCCTACCGGTCGGACGTGCCCTAAACACCTCCCGAGGGAGGCGATCGGGTGGCATCCTGACCAGATGCCCGAACCACCTCATCTGGCTCCTCTCGATGTGGAGGAGCAGCGGCTTTACTTTGAGCTCCCCCCGGATGACAGAGCTTCTCACCCTATCTCTAAGGGAGAGCCCCGCCACCCGGCGGAGGAAACTCATTTGGGCCGCTTGTACCCGTGATCTTGTCCTTTCGGTCATAACCCGAAGCTCATGACCATAGGTGAGGATGGGAACGTAGATCGACCGGTAAATTGAGAGCTTTGCCTTCCGGCTCAGCTCCTTCTTCACCACAACGGATCGATACAGCGTCCGCATTACTGAAGATGCCGCACCGATCCGCCTGTCCATCTCACGATCCACTCTTCCCTCACTCGTGAACAAGACTCCGAGGTACTTGAACTCCTCCACTTGGGGCAGGGTCTCCTCCCCAACCCGAAGATGGCATTCCACCCTTTTCCGGGCGAGAACCATGGACTCGGACTTGGAGGTGCTGATTCCCATCCCAGTCGCTTCACACTCGGCTGCGAACCCATCCAGTGAGAGCTGAAGATCCTGGCCAGATGAAGCCATCAGGACCACATCATCTGCAAAAAGCAGAGACCTAATCCTGCAGCCACCAAACCGGATCCCCTCAACGCCTTGACTGCGCCTCGAAATTCTGTCCATAAAAGTTATGAACAGAATCGGTGACAAGACAACAGACTAACTCTGAAAAAAGAAGCATCTTTCGTCAGTTGGAGTATCAACGAGTACAATATTTCAAGAGGTTTTTACGGTGTGGTTTTGTTGTAATTCCTAAAGCTTAAAAGTCAATAGGGTTCCATTTGGAAGGAGACTTAGATTCCCGGCAATGTAAAGTGGATTTATAGCAGGTTCAGAAGTACAAAGGCGGATTAGGTTATGGGTTATGATTAGGTCAATGGGACATTATTCCTCCCTTGAAGCCATAAATGTCTGACAGATTGCAGAGAAGTCTTCAGTAGAAATGATCTTTTAATGTCTGCTTCTGCAATCATTGATTCGCTCGAGTTTCTTTTGCCCCTTTTTGAGGGACGGACATGTTTTTCGAATAAAAGAAAGAACCTGATCCTACTTACCGTTTCTCCTTAAATCACAATCCGTAGTCTTGGAATGAATACTTACTCCAAGCCTGGTTTCATTCCATGCCAAATGATTTAGATGGTGGTTCCAAAGCTGCACATGAAGGTAAAAAGTGGCCAACTGTAGTGGAGAGACAGTCCATCTTGTGGATTGACTCCTGTGGGATGCTTGTGATCAGAAAGCAGGAAACTGGTCCTGCTGAGACAACGCGGGATTTATGATATGGAAGCCGACTCCCACCTAGGCTGCGAGCTACCGCCGCGTTCCGAAGATTTACGACGGGGATGACACGGCTGATTATTCCTGGTGGCTGAAGAAAATTGGATGTGGTTCCGTTGAAGTGTGTTGGTGCTGGTCCTGCTTGTTGTGTATCAAACCACAATGACCTCCGTCCCGGATCTGTGATTAATGAATGAACACATGCAAACATTGTTTGGATCGTGCCTTTGCCATGACCCGCTAAACCACTTGTGCAGGAATTCCTCTCCCTGGACTTTGGAAGAGTCAAGCCAAGCTAAATAACGACCGCACCACGGTCAAGGAGTAGCTACGACCCCTTTGATCCCGTCGGAATAGGCTTCTGGGTAATGGATTCGAAATAAATGTCAAGAAGGACTGATCTAAGGTTTCAGGAAATACAAACGATGCATTAACCTGGATCGACTGTCGTTCTCACGCACAAAAACCTCCGTTTTTCCCTTCCTAAAGCTGACTTGTCGGCCTTTGGGAGTCCATTCCACCGGTCTCATCAGTCTTCCATGTTTGGATGGGACCTCAAGCGAAAGGGGGCTGCCCCGCGTGATTGATGAGCCGTGACCAATTAGGAGCTTAGCCCGGAAAGCCCACAGAGATACTGGTGATCTCACATAAACACTGGCGAACGTCAGGCCTGAGAATACCTGCCGTCCACTGAAAGACTGTTGGCGTCAGCGTCAGCAGCTGAGGAGGACGAGTGTGCTCCTCCAGAGGTTGCTCCATTGACTCAAAATACCATCCTGGCCGCCATAGGAGGTTTTTATAGAATATAGCATACCTCGCACTTTCATTGTCTGCCCCAGTGGCCTAATGGATAAGGCACTGGCCTCCTAAGCCAGGGATTGTGGGTTCGAGTCCCATCTGGGGTGTTGACTTTTCCTCAACAAATGGAATCCACCATCAGATCTGACCATTTGCTACGGACTAGATATGACCAAATTAGGACGGAATACATAGACCTGACCATAGACATGTTACCAAATTCAATACGAATTTTGACAAATGAAATAAGCAACAATCAGTTGAATTGTACCTGTGTATGAGCACCTGGAACTGTGCCAGACTTACTTTAGATTAGGTCAGGTCTATGTATTCAGTCCTAATTTGGTCATATCTAGTCCGTACCAAACGGTCAGGTCTATGTATTCAGTCCTAATTTGGTCATATCTAGTCCGTACCAAATGGTCAGATCTGATGGTGGATTCTATTAGTTGAGGAAAAGACAACACCCCAGACGAGACTCGAACCCACAATCCCTGGTTTAGGAGGCCAGTGCCTTATCCATTAGGCCACTGGGGCACACATATAAGGAGAACAATCAAAACAGGTTACAGATGAAATCACAGAGTGGTTATGATCATGATTGAAACTTTAAAATAGTTAATGGTGATTAGTCGCCTTTGGTCCGTAGTTAACTCATAATGAATCCCGAATAATCGCAGAAAAAAGTTGTTTTTATATTCTTACATATCATACTTTAGATCAGACCTGGACAAATTAAGGCCCAGGGGTTGCATTCGTCCCGTTAAGCTTTTCAATCTGGTCCGCCGGACATTCCCAAATATTTTTAAAAAATCTTTATTATTGAACCTATAGCCGCCATTATGATGTGCTGTATATCAGATTTTTTTTGTTGCATTTTTGTTGTGTTTGGCTTGATCTGTTTTGATTGCCCACTTAATATGTGTGCCCCAGTGGCCTAATGGATAAGGCACTGGCCTCCTAAGCCAGGGATTGTGGGTTCGAGTCCCATCTGGGGTGTTGTCTTTTCCTCAACAAATAGAATCCACCATCAGATCTGACCGTTTGGTACGGACTAGATATGACCAAATTAGGACTGAATACATAGACCTGACCATAGACATGTTACCCATTTCAATACCAACTTGTCTGAATGCTAAAAATGTTATGACAAACCGCCTTAAAAACCGGAATGGAATTTTAAATTTGTTTACTGAATGAGACACCCAGAATGTACATGAAAATAAAGAATGTGGGATTTACAATATTAACTATGAACGATAAAACACTGAATATTGACAGCATGAAATGTAAAGTGCCCCAGTGGCCTAATGGATAAGGCACTGGCCTCCTAAGCCAGGGATTGTGGGTTCGAGTCCCATCTGGGGTGTTGTCTTTTCCTCGACAAATAGAATCCACCATCAGATCTGACCGTTTGGTACGGACTAGATATGACCAAATTAGGACTGAATACATAGACCTGACCATAGACATGTTACCAAATTCAATACTAACTTTGACAAATGAAATAAGCAACAATCAGTTGAATTGTACCTGTGTATGAGCACCTGGAACTGTGCCAGACTTACTTTAGATTAAGGCCCTCCAAATTAATGCGATAACATATTTTACAATCAGAATCAGAATAGTTTTTATTGCCATTGTTTGAGAACGGGTTCACAAACTAGGAATTGTTCTTGGTGCAATCGTGCAACATAAAACACATATAACACAGAATAGGAAACTATAGCCGCCATTATGATGTGCAGTATATCAGATTGTAGGTGGGGTTTTTTTACCTTTTGCGTTCATATTTTACTGTTTGTTGCATTTTTGTTGCGTTTCGCTTGATTGTAAAATATATGGATGGAGAGGGGGGGTGACGTTCATATGTTGTCAATATTCAGTGTTTTATCCTTCATAGTTAATATTGTAAATCCCACATTCTTTATTTTCATGTACATTCTGGGTGTCTCATTCAGTAAACACATTTTAAATTCCATTCCGTTTTTTAAGGCGGTCTGTCATAACGTTTTTAGCATTCAGACATTGTTGTGAGGATTTGTATTAGTGTTCCTAAAAATAGATATACCGGCCCCCTGACACATTTTTTTCTCTAAATTTGGTCCCCCGTGGCAAAATAATTGCCCAGGCCTGCTTTAGACCAATCATTTTAAGATGTTCACTTTTTTTCGGTAAAATAGTGAAAAATAATTCAATAACTTGTTATTGCACTAATTTGGAAGGCCCTAATCTAAAGTAAGTCTGGCACAGTTCCAGGTGCTCATACACAGGTACAATTCAACTGATTGTTGCTTATTTCATTTGTCAAAGTTGGTATTGAATTGGGTAACATGTCTATGGTCAGGTCTATGTATTCAGTCCTAATTTGGTCATATCTAGTCCGTACCAAACGGTCAGATCTGATGGTGGATTCTATTTGTCGAGGAAAAGACAACACCCCAGATGGGACTCGAACCCACAATCCCTGGCTTAGGAGGCCAGTGCCTTATCCATTAGGCCACTGGGGCACACATATAAGGAGAACAATCAAAACAGGTTACAGATGAAATCACAGAGTGGTTATGATCATGATTGAAACTTTAAAATAGTTAATGGTGATTAGTCGCTTTTGGTCCGTAGTTAACTCATAATGAATCCCGAATAATCGCAGAAAAAGGTTGTGTTTATATTTTTACATATCATACTTTAGATCAGACCTGGGCAAATTAAGGCCCGGGGGCCGCATTCGTCCCGTTAAGCTTTTCAATCTGGCCCGCCGGACATTCCCAAATATTTTTTTAAAATCTTTTTTATTGAACCTATAGCCGCCATTATGATGTGCAGTGTATCAGATTTTTTTTTACCTTTCGCGTTCATATTTTACAATTTGTTGCATTTTTGTTGCGTTTGGCTTCTTTAAGTCGGGGTCCACTTAAATTGATTCATGATACAGATATATACTATCATTACAATACAGTCATCAAATGTGTACCCCAGTGGCCTAATGGATAAGGCACTGGCCTCCTAAGCCAGGGATTGTGGGTTCGAGTCCCATCTGGGGTGTTGTCTTTTCCTCAACAAATAGAATCCACCATCACATCTGACCGTTTGGTACGGACTAGATATGACCAAATTTTGTTGCATTTTTGTTGCGTTTTGCTTGATTGTAAAATATATGGATGGAGAGGGGTGGTGACGTTCATATGTTGTCAATATTCAGTGTTTTATCCTTCATAGTTAATATTGTAAATCCCACATTCTTTATTTTCATGTACATTCTGGGTGTCTCATTCAGTAAACACATTTTAAATTCCATTCCGTTTTTTAAGGCGGTCTGTCATAACGTTTTTAGCATTCAGACATTGTTGTGAGGATTTGTATTAGTGTTCCTAAAAATAGATAGACCGGCCCCCAGACACATTTTTTTCTCTAAATTTGGTCCCCCGTGGCAAAATAATTGCCCAGGCCTGCTTTAGACCAATCATTTTAAGATGTTCACTTTTTTTCGGTAAAATAGTGAAAAATGATTCAATAACTTGTTATTGCACTAATTTGGAAGGCCCTAATCTAAACTAAGTCTGGCACAGTTCCAGGTGCTCATACACAGGTACAATTCAACTGATTGTTGCTTATTTAATTTGTCAAAGTTGGTACTGAATTGGGTAACATGTCTATGGTCAGGTCTATGTATTCAGTCCTAATTTGGTCATATCTAGTCTGTACCAAACGGTCAGATCTGATGGTGGATTCTATTTGTCGAGTAAAAGACAACACCCCAGATGGGACTCGAACCCACAATCCCTGGCTTAGGAGGCCAGTGCCTTATCCATTAGGCCACTGGGGCACACATATAAGGAGAACAATCAAAACACGTTACAGATGAAATCACAGAGTGGTTATGATCATGATTGAAACTTTAAAATAGTTAATGGTGATTAGTCGTCTTTGGTCCGTAGTTAACTCATAATGAATCCCGAATAATCGCAGAAAAAAGTTGTTTTTATATTCTTACATATCATACTTTAGATCAGACCTGGACAAATTAAGGCCCGGGGGTTGCATTCGTCCCGTTTCAATCTGGTCCGCCAGACATTCCCAAATAATTTTTTAAAATCTTTATTATTGAACCTATAGCCGCCATTATGATGTGCAGTATATCAGATTTTTTTTGTTGCATTTTTGTTGTGTTTGGCTTGATCTGTTTTGATTGCCCACCTAAAATTTGTGCCCCAGTGGCCTAATGGATAAGGCACTGGCCTCCTAAGCCAGGGATTGTGGGTTCGAGTCCCATCTGGGGTGTTGTCTTTTCCTCAACAAATAGAATCCACCATCAGATCTGACCGTTTGGTACGGACTAGATATGACCAAATTAGGACTGAATACATAGACCTGACCATAGACATGTTACCCAATTCAGTACCAACTTTGACAAATGAAATAAGCAACAATCAGTTGAATTGTACCTGTGTATGAGCACCTGGAACTGTTCCAGACTTACTTTAGATTAGGGCCTTCCAAATTAATGCGATAACATATTTTACAATCAGAATCAGAATAGTTTTTATTGCCATTGTTTGAGAACGGGTTCACAAACTAGGAATTTATAAGGAGAACAATCAAAACAGGCTGCAGATGAAATCACAGAGTGGTTATGATCATGATTGAAACTTTAAAATAGTTAATGGTGATTAGTCGTCTTTGGTCCGTAGTTAACTCATAATGAATCCCGAATAATCGCAGAAATAAGTTTTTTTAATATTCTTACATATCATACTTTAGATCAGAACTGGACATTAAGGCCCGGGGGCCGCATTGGTCCCGTTAAGCTTTTCAGTCTATCCCGCCGGACATTCCCAAATAATGTTTTAAAATCTTTATTATTGAACCTATAGCCGCCATTATGATGTGCAGTATATCAGATTGTAGGTGGGGTTTTTTTTAAATCTTTCGCATTCATATTTTACTGTTTGTTGCATTTTTGTTGCATTTCGCTTGATTGTAAAATATGTGGATGGAGAGGGGGGGTGACGTTCATATGTTGTCAATAGAGATGCGCGGATAGGCAATTATTTCATCCGCAACCGCATCACAAAAGTCGTCATCCATCCGCCATCCACCCGAACCAACATTTTATCAAAACCACACCCGCCCGCCATCCACCAGTTGTTATATATCTAATATAGACGATGCAAGCATATTAGTGAGGTTAGAAAGCTTTTGCCTGTTAAAGAAAGGAGACTGATCCAATGCAGCAGAGACATTCAATGCGTGATTATATTATTTATCATTATTATAATATTATTGTCATTTCCATTAAGAAAGTGTTGACTATTGTTGCCAATGCCCTCAGATCAGGAGTGCGTTCCTCACACTTTGTGTGCGCAGTTGCAGCAAGCAGAACGAGGCTTTTAAGAAGTTAAAAAAATGTTTTAGAAAGACTAGGCCTATATGTTCGTTAGGTAAAAAAAATGTTCTGAATTTATTTCAATGAATATTAACTTGTTAACGTTATAATGCTCAAATAGGGACGAGGGCGGGGTGCACAGTGAAGCAGTGAACAATTTTGCGACAAAGATGAACCTTTATTGATTGATCTGCTGCCATGACAAAATATCAGACAATCTCCATTGTCAACGACAGGCAGGAAAATAAAGATAAACACATAGCCTATGTTCTAGGCATAGGCATAGGCTCATGCCTTTTTAAGTTGAAATTAAAAAATAAATAAAAAATGTGCCTCATAAGCCTTAGGCTGTCAATCACGCGCACAAACTTAAATTATACAATAACATATGTATGTCATCTCTATTTAAACAAAAATAAATTAAAGAAATAATAATAATAAATTACCTGCAACTTATTGGCCAAGGCAAATAGCTGAAGGGGGGAAATCAAACCCATCAGACTGCACTTTATCATCAAACTTGAATTATCATGAAAATAGACGGTCGCGACAAACAAAGCAGGCTAAATATCCTTACATTGTCGCCAATCGGAGATGCGCTTCACTTCTTCTTCTGTTGTGTTGTGTTGTGCTGCAGTGCCTGATGAATAATTGACTGTTTCAAAGAGTGCTGCTCGTTTTTCGTATGTGGGTAACAACATTTAACTATGTATATATATTTCCGAATTGGTTCAACCGCCAACCACCCGCATCTATTTAAAATCTATTTTTACCCGCCCGACCCGCGGTTTATCTACGGACTCCACGGTTGTGTCCGCAAACCGCGCATCTCTAGTTGTCAATATTCAGTGTTTTATCCTTCATAGTTAATATTGTAAATCCCACATTCTTTATGTTCATGTACATTCTGGGTGTCTCATTCAGTAAACACATTTAAAATTCCATTCCGTTTTTTAAGGCGGTCTGTCATAACGTTTTTAGCATTCAGACATTGTTGTGAGGATTTGTATTAGTGTTCCTAAAAATAGATATACCGGCCCCCAGACACATTTTTTTCTCTAAATTTGGTCCCCCGTGGCAAAATAATTGCCCAGGCCTGCTTTAGACCAATCATTTTAAGATGTTCACTTTTTTTCGGTAAAATAGTGAAAAATAATTCAATAACTTGTTATTGCACTAATTTGGAAGGCCCTAATCTAAAGTAAGTCTGGCACAGTTCCAGGTGCTCATACACAGGTACAATTCAACTGATTGTTGCTTATTTAATTTGTCAAAGTTGGTATTGAATTTGGTAACATGTCTATGGTCAGGTCTATGTATTCAGTCCTAATTTGGTCATATCTAGTCCATACCAAATGGTCAGATCTGATTGTGGATTCTATTTGTCGAGTAAAAGACAACACCCCAGATGGGACTCGAACCCGCAATCCCTGGCTTAGGAGGCCAGTGCCTTATCCATTAGGCCACACATATAAGGAGAACAATCAAAACAGGTTACAGATGAAATCACAGAGTGGTTATGATCATGATTGAAACTTTAAAATAGTTAATGGTGATTAGTTGTCTTTAGTCCGTAGTTAACTCATAATGAATCCCGAATAATTGCAGAAAAAGGTTGTGTTTATATTCTTACATATCATACTTTAGATCAGACCTGGGCAAATTAAGGCCCAGGGGTTGCATTCGTCCCGTTAAGCTTTTCAATCTGGTCCGCCGGACATTCCCAAATATTTTTTTTAAATCTTTATTATTGAACCTATAGCCGCCATTATGATGTGCAGTATATCAGATTTTTTTTAATCTTTCGCGTTCATATTTTATAGTTTGTTGCATTTTTGTTGTGTTTGGCTTGATCTGTTTTGATTGCCCACTTAATATGTGTGCCCCAGTGGCCTAATGGATAAGGCACTGGCCTCCTAAGCCAGGGATTGTGGGTTCGAGTCCCATCTGGGGTGTTGACTTTTCCTCAACAAATAGAATCCACCAACACATCTGACCTTTTGGTACGGACTAGATATGACCAAATTAGGACTGAATACATAGACCTGACCATAGACATGTTACCCATTTCAATACCAACTTGTCTGAATGCTAAAAACGTTATGACAAACCGCCTTAAAAACCGGAATGGAATTTTAAATTTGTTTACTGAATGAGACACCCAGAATGTACATGAAAATAAAGAATATGGGATTTACAATATTAACTATGAACGATAAAACACTGAATATTGACAGCATGAAATGTAAAGTGCCCCAGTGGCCTAATGGATAAGGCACTGGCCTCCTAAGCCTGGGATTGTGGGTTCGAGTCCCATCTGGGGTGTTGTCTTTTCCTCAACAAATAGAATCCACCATCAGATCTGACCGTTTGGTACGGACTAGATATGACCAAATTAGGACTGAATACATAGGCCTGACCATAGACATGTTACCCAATTCAGTACCAACTTTGACAAATTAAATAAGCAACAATCAGTTGAATTGTACCTGTGTATGAGCACCTGGAACTGTGCCAGACTTACTTTAGATTAGGGCCTTCCAAATTAATGCGATAACATATTTTACAATCAGAATCAGAATAGTTTTTATTGCCATTGTTTGAGAACGGGTTCACAAACTAGGAATTGTTCTTGGTGCAATCGTGCAACATAAAACACATATAACACAGAATAGGAAACTATAGCCGCCATTATGATGTGCAGTATATCAGATTGTAGGTGGGGTTTTTTTTACCCTTCACATTCATATTTTACTGTTTGTTACATTTTTGTTGCATTTCGCTTGATTGTAAAATATGTGGATGGAGAGGGGGGGTGACGTTCATATGTTGTCAATATTCAGTGTTTTATCCTTCATAGTTAATATTGTAAATCCCACATTCTTTATTTTCATGTACATTCTGGGTGTCTCATTCAGTAAACACATTTAAAATTCCATTCCGGTTTTTAAGGCGGTTTGTCATAACGTTTTTAGCATTCAGACATTGTTGTGAGGATTTGTATTAGTGTTCCAAAAAATAGATATACCGGCCCCCAGACACATTTTTTTCTCTAAATTTGGTCCCCCGTGGCAAAATAATTGCCCAGGCCTGCTTTAGACCAATCATTTTAAGATGTTCACTTTTTTTTCGCTACAATAGTGAAAAATAATTCAATAACTTGTTATTGCACTAATTTGGAAGGCCCTAATCTAAAGTAAGTCTGGCACAGTTCCAGGTGCTCATACACAGGTACAATTCAACTGATTGTTGCTTATTTCATTTGTCAAAGTTGGTATTGAATTTGGTAACATGTCTATGGTCAGGTCTATGTATTCAGTCCTAATTTGGTCATATCTAGTCCGTACCAAACGGTCAGATCTGATGGTGGATTCTATTTGTCGAGTAAAAGACAACACCCCAGATGGGACTCGAACCCACAATCCCTGGCTTAGGAGGCCAGTGCCTTATCCATTAGGCCACTGGGGCACACATATAAGGAGAACAATCAAAACAGGTTACAGATGAAATCACAGAGTGGTTATGATCATGATTGAAACTTTAAAATAGTTAATGGTGATTAGTCGTCTTTGGTCCGTAGTTAACTCATAATGAATCCCGAATAATCGCAGAAAAAGGTTGTGTTTATATTCTTACATATCATACTTTAGATCAGACCTGGGCAAATTAAGGCCCAGGGGTTGCATTCGTCCCGTTAAGCTTTTCAATCTGGTCCGCCGGACATTCCCAAATATTTTTTTTAAATCTTTATTATTGAACCTATAGCCGCCATTATGATGTGCAGTATATCAGATTTTTTTGAATCTTTCGCGTTCATATTTTATAGTTTGTTGCATTTTTGTTGTGTTTGGCTTGATCTGTTTTGATTGCCCACCTAAAATGTGTGCCCCAGTGGCCTAATGGATAAAGCACTGGCCTCCTAAGCCAGGGATTGTGGGTTCGAGTCCCATCTGGGGTGTTGACTTTTCCTCAACTAATAGAATCCACTTTTGCACTCTACACGAATCTCTTGTGTGACTGCCATCATATTGCAGTCTACACATATCTCTAATGTGTGACTGCCATCGACTGGTCACACTTGTCATTTCACCATGTACCAAATAAAATGGCTTCGAGGTTGGTAAGCAAAACAAGTACCACCGTACATTAGGAGCACCGGGTTATAAGACGCACTGTCAAGTTTTGAGAAAATAATGGATATTAAGTGTGCTTTAAAGTTGGGTAAATACGGTAATAACATCTTAAAATGATTGGTCTAAAGTATTATATACAATAATATTTTTTTAAAAAAAGCTTATTTCTGCGATTATTCGGGATTCATATTGAGTTAACTACAGACCAAAATAAATAAATAAATAAATAAATAAATAAATAAATAAATAAATAAATAAATAAATAAATAAATAAATAAAACTGTTTAAAATGTCCTGGTTTTATGTGTGCCCCAGTGGCCTAATGGATAAGGCACTGGCCTCCTAAGCCAGGGATTGTGGGTTCGAGTCCCATCTGGGGTGTGGTCTTTTACTCAACAAATAGAATCCACCAACACATCTGACCGTTTGGTACAGACTAGATATGACCAAATTAGGACTGAATGCACATTTCTAACCCATTAAAACCATTCTACCTTCAACATATTCCACCAGCCTGGAAATTCAAACTCTCTTTTTTCCAAGTTCAAAATAAATTCCAGGATTTTCCAGAATTCCTGGTTTTTCAAAGCCCTATTTCCACCTATCTATACTCCTTCCACATTTTTCGGCGCATTTCAACAATTTAAACCGTCAAAACAATTCTCTGAATTGGACAAAAAACGAAATTGTTTTTTTAACTGGAAAAATTCCCGCTTTTCCTGAAATTCCAGGAATTCCGTAATACCATTTCTCAATTCAACATGTTACTACTTCAACATTTCTCGACATATTCAAATAATTCGAAAACCAACCATTCAGAACATTCAAGTCTTTTTTTTTCCCAAAAAAATCTCGCTTTTCCCGAAATTCCCAAATTTCCATGAAATCCCCATTGAAATGAATGGGACATTTTTCAAGCTTCCACCATTTCCACTTTTTTAACCCATTAAAACCATTCTACCTTCAACATATTCCACCATCCGGAAAATTCAAACTCTCTTTTTTCCAAGTTCAAAAAATGTTTAGGATTTTCCAGAACTCCCGGTTTTTCAAAGCCCTATTTCCACCTATCTTTACTCCTTCCACATTTTTCGGCGCATTTCAACAGTTTCACCGTCAAAACATTTCTCTAATCAGGTCAAAAAAACAAAGTTGTTTTTTGAACTGGAAAAATTCCCGTTTTTCCTGAAATTCCAGGAATTTCGTAATACCATTTTTCAATTCAACATGTTACTACTTGAACATTTCTCAACCGATTCAAAAACTTCCAACACCAACCATTTTAACTCATTCAGAACATTCAAGTCTTTTTTTTCCCCAAAAAATTCTCGCTTTTCCCGAAATTCCCAAATTTCCATGAAATCCCCATTGAAAAGAATGGGACATTTTTCAAGCTTCCACCATTTCCACTTTTTTAACCCATTAAAACCATTCTACCTTCAACATATTCCACCATCCGGAAAATTCAAACTCTCTTTTTTCCAAGTTCAAAAAAATTCCAGGATTTTCCAGAACTCCTGGTTTTTCAAAGCCCTATTTCCACCTATCTATACTCCTTCCACATTTTTCGGCGCATTTCAACAATTTAAACCGTCAAAACAATTCTCTGAATTGGACAAAAAACGAAATTGTTTTTTTAACTGGAAAAATTCCCGCTTTTCCTGAAATTCCAGGAATTCCGTAATACCATTTCTCAATTCAACATGTTGCGATAATTCGGGATTCATTATGAGTTAACTACGGACCAAAGGTGATTAATCCAGAATAAATATTTTAAAGTTTAAATCATGATCATAACCACTCTGTGATGTCATCTGCAACATGTTTTGATTGTTCTCTTCATATGTGTGCCCCAGTGGCCTAATGGATAAGGCACTGGCCTCCTAAGCCAGGGATTGTGGGTTCGAGTCCCATCTGGGGTGTTGACTTTTCCTCAACAAATAGAATCCACTATTGCACTCTACACGAATCTCTTATGTGTGACTGCCATCATATTGCAGTCTACACATATCTCTAATGTGTGACTGCCATCGACTGGTCACACTTGTCATTTCACCATGTACCAAATAAAATGGCTTCGAGGTTGGTAAGCAAAACAAGTACCACCGTACATTAGGAGCACCGGGTTATAAGACGCACTGTCAGGTTTTGAGAAAATAATGGATATTAAGTGTGCTTTAAAGTTGGGTAAATACGGTAATAACATCTTAAAATGATTGGTCTAAAGTATTATATACAATAATATTAAAAAAAAAAAAGCTTATTTCTGCGATTATTCGGGATTCATATTGAGTTAACTACAGACCAAAATAAATAAATAAATAAATAAATAAATAGATAAATAAATAAATAAATAAAACTGTTTAAAATGCCCTGGTTTTATGTGTGCCCCAGTGGCCTAATGGATAAGGCACTGGCCTCCTAAGCCAGGGATTGTGGGTTCGAGTCCCATCTGGGGTGTTGTCTTTTCCTCAACAAATAGAATCCACCATTGCAGTCTTCATGTATCTCTTATGTGTGACTGCCATCATATTGCAGTCTACATGAATCTCTTACATCTGACTGCCATCATATTGCAGTCCACACGTATCTCTTATGTGTGACTGCCATCATATTGCAGTCCACACGTATCTCTTATGTGTGACTGCCATCATATTGCAGTCTACATGAATCTCTTACATCTGACTGCCATCATATTGCAGTCCACACGTATCTCTAATGTGTGACTGCCATCATATTGCAGTCTACATGAATCTCTTACATCTGACTGCCATCATATTGCAGTCCACACGTATCTCTTATGTGTGACTGCCATCATATTGCAGTCCACACGTATCTCTTATGTGTGACTGCCATCATATTGCAGTCTACATGAATCTCTTACATCTGACTGCCATCATATTGCAGTCCACACGTATCTCTAATGTGTGACTGCCATCTACTGGTCACACTTATCATTTCACCAGGTACCAAATAAAATGGTTTCGAGGTCGGTAAGCAAAACCAGAATTATTC
>NC_084586.2:19592500-19615000 GCF_033978685.3 Nerophis lumbriciformis | reverse complement strand
CACTTTTTTAACCCATTAAAACCATTCTACCTTCAACATATTCCACCAGCCTGGAAATTCAAACTCTCTTTTTTCCAAGTTCAAAATAAATTCCAGGATTTTCCAGAATTCCTGGTTTTTCAAAGCCCTATTTCCACCTATCTATACTCCTTCCACATTTTTCGGCGCATTTCAACAATTTAAACCGTCAAAATAATTCTCTGAATTGGACAAAAAACGAAATTGTTTTTTTAACTGGAAAAATTCCCGCTTTTCCTGAAATTCCAGGAATTCCGTAATACCATTTCTCAATTCAACATGTTACTACTTCAACATTTCTCGACATATTCAAAAAATTCCAAAACCAACCATTCAGAACATTCAAGTCTTTTTTTTCCCCCAAAAAAATTCTTGCTTTTCCCGAAATTCCCAAATTTCCATGAAATCCCCATTGAAATGAGTGGGACATTTTTCAAGCTTCCACCTTTTCCACTTTTTTAACCCATTAAAACCATTCTACCTTCAACATATTCCACCATCCGGAAAATTCAAACTCTCTTTTTTCCAAGTTCAAAAAAATTCCAGGATTTTCCAGAACTCCCGGTTTTTCAAAGCCGTATTTCCACCTATCTTTACTCCTTCCACATTTTTCGGCGCATTTCAACAGTTTCACCGTCAAAACATTTCTCTAATCAGGTCAAAAAAACAAAGTTGTTTTTTGAACTGGAAAAATTCCCGTTTTTCCTGAAATTCTAGGAATTTCGTAATACCATTTTTCAATTCAACATGTTACTACTTGAACATTTCTCAACCGATTCAAAAACTTCCAACACCAACCATTTTAACTCATTCAGAACATTCAAGTCTTTTTTTCCCCCAAAAAAATTCTCGCTTTTCCCGAAATTCCCAAATTTCCATGAAATCCCCATTGAAATGAATGGGACATTTTTCAAGCTTCCACCATTTCCACTTTTTTAACCCATTAAAACCATTCTACCTTCAACATATTCCACCAGCCGGAAAATTCAAACTCTTTTTTTTCCAAGTTCAAAATAAATTCCAGGATTTTCCAGAATTCCTGGTTTTTCAAAGCCCTATTTCCACCTATCTATACTCCTTCCACATTTTTCGGCGCATTTCAACAATTTAAACCGTCAAAATAATTCTCTGAATTGGACAAAAAACGAAATGGTTTTTTTAACTGGAAAAATTCCCGCTTTTCCTGAAATTCCAGGAATTCCGTAATACCATTTCTCAATTCAACATGTTGCTACTTCAACATTTCTCGACATAGTCAAAAAATTCCAAAACCAACCATTCAGAACATTCAAGTCTTTTTTTTTCCCAAAAAATTCTCGCTTTTCCCGAAATTCCCAAATTTCCATGAAATCCCCATTGAAATGAATGGGACATTTTTCAAGCTTCCACCATTTCCACTTTTTTAACCCATTAAAACCATTCTACCTTCAACATATTCCACCATCCGGAAAATTCAAACTCTCTTTTTTCCAAGTTCAAAAAAATTCCAGGATTTTCCAGAACTCCCGGTTTTTCAAAGCCGTATTTCCACCTATCTTTACTCCTTCCACATTTTTCGGCGCATTTCAACAGTTTCACCGTCAAAACATTTCTCTAATCAGGTCAAAAAAACAAAGTTGTTTTTTGAACTGGAAAAATTCCCGTTTTTCCTGAAATTCCAGGAATTTCGTAATACCATTTTTCAATTCAACATGTTACTACTTCAACATTTCTCAACCGATTCAAAAACTTCCAACACCAACCATTTTAACTCATTCAGAACATTCAAGTCTTTTTTTCCCCCCAAAAAATTCTCGCTTTTCCCGAAATTCCCAAATTTCCATGAAATCCTCATTGAAATGAATGGGACATTTTTCAAACTTCCACCATTTCCACTTTTTTAACCCATTAAAACCATTCTACCTTCAACATATTCCACCATCCGGAAAATTCAAACTCTCTTTTTTCCAAGTTCAAAAAAATTCCAGGATTTTCCAGAACTCCCGGTTTTTCAAAGCCGTATTTCCACCTATCTTTACTCCTTCCACATTTTTCGGCGCATTTCAACAGTTTCACCGTCAAAACATTTCTCTAATCAGGTCAAAAAAACAAAGTTGTTTTTTGAACTGGAAAAATTCCCGTTTTTCCTGAAATTCCAGGAATTTCGTAATACCATTTTTCAATTCAACATGTTACTACTTGAACATTTCTCAACCGATTCAAAAACTTCCAACACCAACCATTTTAACTCATTCAGAACATTCAAGTCTTTTTTTCCCCCCAAAAAATTCTCGCTTTTCCCGAAATTCCCAAATTTCCATGAAATCCCCATTGAAAAGAATGGGACATTTTTCAAGCTTCCACCATTTCCACTTTTTTAACCCATTAAAACCATTCTACCTTCAACATATTCCACCAGCCTGGAAATTCAAACTCTCTTTTTTCCAAGTTCAAAATAAATTCCAGGATTTTCCAGAATTCCTGGTTTTTCAAAGCCCTATTTCCACCTATCTATACTCCTTCCACATTTTTCGGCGCATTTCAACAATTTAAACCGTCAAAATAATTCTCTGAATTGGACAAAAAACGAAATTGTTTTTTTAACTGGAAAAATTCCCGCTTTTCCTGAAATTCCAGGAATTCTGTAATACCATTTCTCAATTCAACATGTTACTACTTCAACATTTCTCGACATATTCAAAAAATTCCAAAACCAACCATTCAGAACATTCAAGTCTTTTTTTTTCCCCAAAAATTCTCGCTTTTCCCGAAATTCCCAAATTTCCATGAAATCCCCATTGAAAAGAATGGGACATTTTTCAAGCTTCCACCATTTCCACTTTTTTAACCCATTAAAACCATTCTACCTTCAACATATTCCACCATCCGGAAAATTCAAACTCTCTTTTTTCCAAGTTCAAAAAAATTCCAGGATTTTCCAGAACTCCCGGTTTTTCAAAGCCGTATTTCCACCTATCTTTACTCCTTCCACATTTTTCGGCGCATTTCAACAGTTTCACCGTCAAAACATTTCTCTAATCAGGTCAAAAAAACAAAGTTGTTTTTTGAACTGGAAAAATTCCCGTTTTTCCTGAAATTCCAGGAATTTCGTAATACCATTTTTCAATTCAACATGTTACTACTTGAACATTTCTCAACCGATTCAAAAACTTCCAACACCAACCATTTTAACTCATTCAGAACATTCAAGTCTTTTTTTCCCCCAAAAAAATTCTCGCTTTTCCCGAAATTCCCAAATTTCCATGAAATCCCCATTGAAAAGAATGGGACATTTTTCAAGCTTCCACCATTTCCACTTTTTTAACCCATTAAAACCATTCTACCTTCAACATATTCCACCAGCCTGGAAATTCAAACTCTCTTTTTTCCAAGTTCAAAATAAATTCCAGGATTTTCCAGAATTCCTGGTTTTTCAAAGCCCTATTTCCACCTATCTATACTCCTTCCACATTTTTCGGCGCATTTCAACAATTTAAACCGTCAAAATAATTCTCTGAATTGGACAAAAAACGAAATTGTTTTTTTAACTGGAAAAATTCCCGCTTTTCCTGAAATTCCAGGAATTCCGTAATACCATTTCTCAATTCAACATGTTACTACTTCAACATTTCTCGACATATTCAAAAAATTCCAAAACCAACCATTCAGAACATTCAAGTCTTTTTTTTTCCCAAAAAATTCTCGCTTTTCCCGAAATTCCCAAATTTCCATGAAATCCCCATTGAAATGAATGGGACATTTTTCAAGCTTCCACCATTTCCACTTTTTTAACCCATTAAAACCATTCTACCTTCAACATATTCCGCCATCCGGAAAATTCAAACTCTCTTTTTTCCAAGTTCAAAAAAATTCCAGGATTTTCCAGAACTCCCGGTTTTTCAAAGCCGTATTTCCACCTATCTTTACTCCTTCCACATTTTTCGGCGCATTTCAACAGTTTCACCGTCAAAACATTTCTCTAATCAGGTCAAAAAAACAAAGTTGTTTTTTGAACTGGAAAAATTCCCGTTTTTCCTGAAATTCCAGGAATTCCGTAATACCATTTCTCAATTCAACATGTTACTACTTCAACATTTCTCGACATATTCAAAAAATTCCAAAACCAACCATTCAGAACATTCAAGTCTTTTTTTTCCCCCAAAAAATTCTCGCTTTTCCCGAAATTCCCAAATTTCCATGAAATCCCCATTGAAATGAATGGGACATTTTTCAAGCTTCCACCATTTCCACTTTTTTAACCCATTAAAACCATTCTACCTTCAACATATTCCACCATCCGGAAAATTCAAACTCTTTTTTTTCCAAGTTCAAAAAAATTCCAGGATTTTCCAGAACTCCTGGTTTTTCAAAGCCCTATTTCCACCTATCTATACTCCTTCCACATTTTTCGGCGCATTTCAACAATTTAAACCGTCAAAACAATTCTCTGAATTGGACAAAAAACGAAATTGTTTTTTTTACTGGAAAAATTCCCGATTTTCCTGAAATTCCAGGAATTCCGTAATACCATTTCTCAATTCAACATGTTGCTACTTCAACATTTCTCTACAGATTCGAAACATTCCAACACCAACCATTTTAACTCATTCAGAACATTCAAGTCTTTTTTTTCCCCAAAAAATTCTCGCTTTTCCCGAAATTCCCAAATTTCCATGAAATCCCCATTGAAATGAGTGGGACATTTTTCAAGCTTCCACCATTTCCACTTTTTTAACCCATTAAAACCATTCTACCTTCAACATATTCCACCATCCGGAAAATTCAAACTCTCTTTTTTCCAAGTTCAAAAATTTTTTAGGATTTTCCTGAACTCCTGGTTTTTCAAAGCCGTATTTCCACCTATCTTTACTCCTTCCACATTTTTCGACGCATTTCAACAGTTTCACCGTCAAAACATTTCTCTAATCAGGACAAAAAAACAAAGTTGTTTTTTGAACTGGAAAAATTCCCGTTTTTCCTGAAATTCCAGGAATTTTGTAATACCATTTTTCAATTCAACATGTTACTACTTGAACATTTCTCAACCGATTCAAAAACTTCCAACACCAACCATTTTAACTCATTCAGAACATTCAAGTCTTTTTTTCCCCCAAAAAAATTCTCGCTTTTCCCGAAATTCCCAAATTTCCATGAAATCCCCATTGAAAAGAATGGGACATTTTTCAAGCTTCCACCATTTCCACTTTTTTAACCCATTAAAACCATTCTACCTTCAACATATTCCACCATCCGGAAAATTCAAACTCTCTTTTTTCCAAGTTCAAAAAAATTCCAGGATTTTCCAGAACTCCTGGTTTTTCAAAGCCCTATTTCCACCTATCTATACTCCTTCCACATTTTTCGGCGCATTTCAACAATTTAAACCGTCAAAGCAATTCTCTGAATTGGACAAAAAACGAAATTGTTTTTTTAACTGGAAAAATTCCCGCTTTTCCTGAAATTCCAGGAATTCCGTAATACCATTTCTCAATTCAACATGTTACTACTTGAACATTTCTCAACCGATTCAAAAACTTCCAACACCAACCATTTAACTCATTCAGAACATTTGAGTCTTTTTTTCCCCAAAAAATTCTCGCTTTTCCCGAAATTCCCAAATTTCCATGAAATCCCCATTGAAATGAGTGGGACATTTTTCAAGCTTCCACCTTTTCCACTTTTTTAACCCATTAAAACCATTCTACCTTCAACATATTCCACCATCCGGAAAATTCAAACTCTTTTTTTTCCAAGTTCAAAAAAATTCCAGGATTTTCCAGAACTCCTGGTTTTTCAAAGCCCTATTTCCACCTATCTATACTCCTTCCACATTTTTCGGCGCATTTCAACAGTTTCAACCGTCAAAACAATTCTCTGAATTGGACAAAAAACTAAATTATTTTTTTAACTGGAAAAATTCCCGCTTTTCCTGAAATTCCAGGAATTCCGTAGTACCATTTCTCAATTCAACATGTTACTACTTGAACATTTCTCAACCGATTCAAAAACTTCCAACACCAACCATTTAACTCATTCAGAACATTTGAGTCTTTTTTCCCCCAAAAAATTCTCGCTTTTCCCGAAATTCCCAAATTTCCATGAAATCCCCATTGAAATGAGTGGGACATTTTTCAAGCTTCCACCTTTTCCACTTTTTTAACCCATTAAAACCATTCTACCTTCAACATATTCCACCATCCTGAAAATTCAAACTCTCTTTTTTCCAAGTTCAAAAAAATTCCAGGATTTTCCAGAACTCCTGGTTTTTCAAAGCCCTATTTCCACCTATCTATACTCCTTCCACATTTTTCGGCGCATTTCAACAGTTTCACCGTCAAAACATTTCTCTAATCAGGACAAAAAAACAAAGTTGTTTTTTGAACTGGAAAAATTCCCGGTTTTCCTGAAATTCCAGGAATTTCGTAATACCATTCCTCAATTCAACATGTTACTACTTCAACATTTCTCGACCAATTTGAAAAATTCCAACACCAACTATTTCAATTTATTTAGACCATTCAAATTTTTGTTTACCATTTTCAAAAAAATTCCCACTCTTCCCAAAATTCCCAAATTTGGGGGAAATTCCCATTGAAACAACATTCTTCAAAGTTCCACAACTCCCACATTTTTCATCTGATTCTAAATGTTCCAACTTCAAAATATTCAGCTTGTTTGGGAATTGCGTGCTCTACTTCAACAATTCTATAAAAAAAAATCCCAGATTTCCTATAATTCCCTTTTTTTTTGTATTTTCCCCATTAAAAATTAATTGGCCATTTTTTCAAACTTCCACAATTCCCACATTCTTCAACCCATTCAAACCATTCCATCTTCAACACAATCAACTCATCCTGGAAATTCAAACTACCATTTTTCCACATTCAACAAATTTCCAGGAATTGACGTTTTTTTTGGTAACATATTTCCACCCTTCTTAAGTTTGACTTCATTTTTCAACCCATTTCAACCGTTCCACCGTCAAAACATTCATGTTCAGGACAAAAACCAAGGTGGTTAGGAGCTAGAAAATTCCCTGGGCGACCGGTGCAACGGACGTCGAGTAGATCTAGTTAATAGTGTGAGAGTCCAGTCCATAGTGGATCTAACAAAATATTGTGAGAGTCCAGTCCATAGTGGATTTAACATAATAGTGAGAGTCCAGTCCATAGTGGATCTAACATAATAGTGTGAGAGTCCAGTCCATAGTGGATCTAACATCATAGTGTGAGAGTCCAGTCCATAGTGGATCTAACATAATAGTGTGAGAGTCCAGTCCATAGTGGATCTAACATAATAGTGTGAGAGTCCAGTCCATAGTGGATCTAACATAATAGTGAGAGTCCAGTCCATAGTAGATATAACATAATAGTGAGAGTCCAGTCCATAGTAGATCTAACATAATAGTGAGAGTCCAGTCCATAGTGGATCTAACATAATAGTGAGAGTCCAGTCCATAGTAGATCTAACATAATAGTGAGAGTCCAGTCCATAGTGGATCTAACATAATAGTGAGAGTCCAGTCCATAGTGGATCTAACATGATAGTGAGAGTCCAGTCCATAGTGGATCTAACATAATAGTGTGAGAGTCCAGTCCATAGTGGATCTAACATAATAGTGAGAGTCCAGTCCATTGTAGATCTAACATAATAGTGAGAGTCCAGTCCATAGTGGATCTAACATAATAGTGTGAGAGTCCAGTCCATAGTGGATCTAACATAATAGTGTGAGAGTCCAGTCCATAGTGGATCTAACATAATAGTGAGAGTCCAGTCCATAGTGGATCTAGCATAATAGTGTGAGAGTCCAGTCCATAGTAGATCTAACATAATAGTAAGAGTCCAGTCCATAGTGGATCTAACATAATAGTGTGAGAGTCCAGTCCATAGTGGATCTAACATAATAGTGAGAGTCCAGTCCATAGTGGATCTAACATAATAGTGAGAGTCCAGTCCATAGTAGATCTAACATAATAGTGAGAGTCCAGTCCATAGTGGATCTAACATAATAGTGAGAGTCCAGTCCATAGTAGATCTCACATAATAGTGTGAGAGTCCAGTCCATAGTGGATCTAACATAATAGTGTGAGAGTCCAGTCCATAGTGGATCTAACATAATAGTGTGAGAGTCCAGTCCATAGTGGATCTAGCATAATAGTGACAGTCCAGTCCATAGTGGATCTAACATAATAGTGAGAGTCCAGTCCATAGTAGATCTAACATAATAGTGAGAGTCCAGTCCATAGTGGATCTAACATAATAGTGAGAGTCCAGTCCATAGTAGATCTAACATAATAGTGAGAGTCCAGTCCATAGTGGATCTAACATAATAGTGAGAGTCCAGTCCATAGTAGATCTAACATAATAGTGTGAGAGTCCAGTCCATAGTGGATCTAACATAACATTGTGAGAGTCCAGTACATAGTGGATCTAACATAATAGTGTGAGAGTCCAGTCCATAGTGGATCTAACATAATAGTGTGAGAGTCCAGTCCATAGTGGATCTAACATAATAGTGAGAGTCCAGTCCATAGTGGATCTAGCATAATAGTGTGAGAGTCCAGTCCATAGTAGATCTAACATAATAGTAAGAGTCCAGTCCATAGTGGATCTAACATAATAGTGTGAGAGTCCAGTCCATAGTAGATCTAACATAATAGTAAGAGTCCAGTCCATAGTGGATCTAACATAATAGTGAGAGTCCAGTCCATAGTGGATCTAACATAATAGTGAGAGTCCAGTCCATAGTAGATCTAACATAATAGTGAGAGTCCAGTCCATAGTAGATCTAACATAATAGTGAGAGTCCAGTCCATAGTGGATCTAACATAATAGTGAGAGTCCAGTCCATAGTAGATCTAACATAATAGTGTGAGAGTCCAGTCCATAGTGGATCTAATATAATATTGTGAGAGTCCAGTACATAGTGGATCTAACATAATAGTGTGAGAGTCCAGTCCATAGTGGATCTAACATAATAGTGAGAGTCCAGTCCATAGTGGATCTAACATAATAGTGTGAGAGTCCAGTCCATAGTGGATCTAACATAATAGTGTGAGAGTCCAGTCCATAGTGGATCTAACATAATAGTGAGAGTCCAGTCCATAGTGGATCTAGCATAATAGTGAGAGTCCAGTCCATAGTGGATCTAACATAATAGTGTGAGAGTCCAGTCCATAGTAGATCCAACATAATAGTGAGAGTCCAGTCCATAGTGGATCTAACATAATAGTGAGAGTCCAGTCCATAGTGGATCTAACATAATAGTGTGAGAGTCCAGTCCATAGTAGATCTAACATAATAGTAAGAGTCCAGTCCATAGTGGATCTAACATAATAATGAGAGTCCAGTCCATAGTGGATCTAACATAATAGTGTGAGAGTCCAGTCCATAGTAGATCCAACATAATAGTGAGAGTCCAGTCCATAGTGGATCTAACATAATAGTGAGAGTCCAGTCCATAGTGGATCTAACATAATAGTGTGAGAGTCCAGTCCATAGTAGATCTAACATAATAGTAAGAGTCCAGTCCATAGTGGATCTAACATAATAATGAGAGTCCAGTCCATAGTGGATCTAACATAATAGTGAGAGTCCAGTCCATAGTAGATCTAACATAATAGTGAGAGTCCAGATGAGTGGTCCACCCTGGGTCCTGACTTTGGACAGCTAGCGCCTCATCTGTGGTCACCAAATCACCCCCCCTCCACGAAGGAGATCCCGCTTTTCCCAAAATTCTCCAATTTCCAGGAAGTTCCCATTGAAACGAATGGTACATTTTTCCAAGTTGCACAATACCCAAATGATTCAACCTACTCAAACATCAACACATTCCACTCATCCTGGACATTTAAATGAACCCTTTCCCAAAGTTCCAAACCAAATTTCGTTTTTCCTGGCAATTCAAACTACATTCTGTCAGCATTTCAGTATTCACACTAGCATTCATTTCGTGGAGGTCACTCTACTGCTCAAAAGATCTTCGCCCAACGTGGGGCTCGAACCCACGACCCTGAGATTAAGAGTCTCATGCTCTACCGACTGAGCTAGCCAGGCCTTACTATCTTGAGTAACACTACAATAACTTGAGATTTGATTGTTGAGAGTTGATTTGTTATCAATGTTTTGTTAGTACATGAGAATTGATACCATGAATTGATTAACGTGAACCCCGACTTGAACAAGTTGAAAACTTTATTGGGGTGTTACCATTTAGTGGCACCCCAATAAAGTTTTCAACTTGTTTAAGTCGGGGTCCACGTTAATCAATTCATGGTATCAGTTCTCATGTACTAACCAGGATCTTCAGCTCTCGCTGGATCGGTTCGCAGCCGAGTGTGAAGCGACTGGGATGAGAATCAGCACCTCCAAGTCCGAGTCCATGGTTCTCACCCGGAAAAGGGTGGAGTGCCATCTCCGGGTTGGGGAGGAGATCTTGCCCCAAGTGGAGGAGTTCAAGTACCTCGGAGTCTTGTTCACGAGTGAGGGAAGAGTGGATCGTGAGATCGACAGGCGGATCGGTGCGGCGTCTTCAGTAATGCGGACGCTGTATCGATCCGTTGTGGTGAAGAAGGAGCTGAGCCGGAAGGCAAAGCTCTCAATTTACCGGTCGATCTACGTTCCCATCCTCACCTATGGTCATGAGCTTTGGGTTATGACCGAAAGGACAAGATCACGGGTACAAGCGGCCCAAATGAGTTTCCTCCGCCGAGTGGCGGGGCTCTCCCTTAGAGATAGGGTGAGAAGCTCTGTCATCCGGGGGGAGCTCAAAGTAAAGCCGCTGCTCCTCCACATCGAGAGGAGCCAGATGAGGGGGTTCGGGCATCTGGTCAGGATGCCACCCGAGCGCCTCCCTAGGGAGGTGTTTAGGGCACGTCCGACCGGTAGGAGGCTGCGGGGAAGACCCAGGACACGTTGGGAAGACTATGTCTCCCGGCTGGCCTGGGAACGCCTCGGGGTCCCACGGGAAGAGCTGGACGAAGTGGCTGGGGAGAGGGAAGTCTGGGCTTCCCTGCTTAGGCTGCTGCCCCCGCGACCCGACCTCGGATAAGCGGAAGAGGATGGATGGATGGATGGACCATTTAGTGGTCAATTGTCGGAAAATGTACTGTACTGTGTAATCTACAAATAAAAGTTTCAATCAATCAATCAATCAATCAATCAAAGATGTCATCTTCCGATGCTCTGAAGAAGAGTTTGTTGTCCAAGATAGTCCTGGTAGGTGGTTGGTGGTGTACGCCACCTGACACCCTGTGGTTGATAAGCAACAGGGCGCCAGCCAGAAGCTTGTTGGACGAGCTATGACAACAAAATGTTGTCCTTGAAAATCAATTACAAACAAACCAGCGCCTGTGCATCTGTTTCTGCTTGCAGTTATGGGGGTTTGGGGGTCTGGGGGGGCCGACTGTCTGCCTCCTCACAGTGTCCGACTGGGCTGGCATTCCAACGGTCATACCGGCGGGATTAGAGACGCTACCGCAGCCTGGGGGACAGTGCTTGTCAATCAGGGCCGACGACGGACGTGGCAGACCTCTGTTATTCCATGAAGCCATTTTATTGGAGTTCCCTTTTAGTACGAGGGGGGGAGGGGAGGAGGACTGTGCCTCATTGTAGGTACTGAGTGTTTCCCCCAGCATAACATGGAGGGATCACTTATCTATTCATGACTTCTTTGCCTGGACCTTCTGTTGCCTTCAGTTAGTTCGCCCGACTGCATGGGCCCATGTGCTGATAGTCACTACCTTTCAGGAACTGGCAGTGTCGCTAACGCGCCAATCCACGCCATTCCCATGTTGGCTAATCGGCGTCATTTTCGCCAAAGGAATTTGTCTCTGAGCGAGACTCAAACACAGCAAATTTAAGCGAACAGCAGCACCATAAGTGCAGAGGTGGGTAGTAACGCGCTACATTTACTCCGTTACATCTACTTCAGTAACTTTTGGGATGAATTGTACTTCTAAGAGTAGTTTTAATGCAACATACTTTTACTTTTACTTGAGTATATTTATAGAGAAGAAAAACTACTTTTACTCTGCTCCGTTTTTCTACATTCAGCTCGCTACTCGCTACTGATTTTTATCGATCTGTTAATGCACGCTTTGTTTGTTTTGGTTTGTCAGACAGACCTTCAAAGTAGGATCCATCACATGCCTGCGTTTCACCAATCAGATGCAGTCACTGGTGACGTTTGACTCAGTTTCACCAATCAAATACAGTCACTGGTGACGTTTGACTCCGTTTCACCAATCAGATGCAGTCACTGGTGACGTTTGACTCCGTTTCACCAATCAGATGCAGTCACTGGTGACGTTTGACTCCGTTTCACCAATCAGATGCAGTCAGTGGTGACGTTGGACTCCGTTTCACCAATCAGATGCAGTCACTGGTGACGTTTGACTCCGTTTCACCAATCAGATGCAGTCAGTGGTGACGTTGGACTCCGTTTCACCAATCAGATGCAGTCAGTGGTGACGTTGGACTCCGTTTCACCAATCAGATGCAGTCACTGGTGACGTTTGACTCCGTTTCACAAATCAGATGCAGTCACTGGTGACGTTTGACTCCGTTTCACCAATCAGATGCAGTCACTGGTGACGTTTGACTCCGTTTCACCAATCAGATGCAGTCAGTGGTGACGTTGGACTCCGTTTCACCAATCAGATGCAGTCACTGGTGACGTTTGACTCCGTTTCACCAATCAGATGCAGTCACTGGTGACGTTTGACTCCGTTTCACCAATCAGATGCAGTCACTGGTGACGTTTGACTCCGTTTCACCAATCAGATGCAGTCACTGGTGACGTTTGACTCCGTTTCACCAATCAGATGCAGTCACTGGTGACGTTTGACTCCGTTTCACCAATCAGATGCAGTCACTGGTGACGTTTGACTCCGTTTCACCAATCAGATGCAGTCACTGGTGACGTTTGACTCTGTTTCACCAATCAGATGCAGTCAGTGGTGACGTTGGACTCCGTTTCACCAATCAGATGCAGTCACTGGTGACGTTTGACTCCGTTTCACAAATCAGATGCAGTCACTGGTGACGTTTGACTCCGTTTCACCAATCAGATGCAGTCACTGGTGACGTTTGACTCCGTTTCACCAATCAGATGCAGTCACTGGTGACGTTTGACTCCGTTTCACCAATTAGATGCAGTCACTGTTGACGTTTGACTCCGTTTCACCAATCAGATGCAGTCACTGGTGACGTTTGACTCCGTTTCACCAATTAGATGCAGTCACTGTTGACGTTTGACTCCGTTTCACCAATCAGATGCAGTCACTGGTGACGTTTGACTCCGTTTCACCAATCAGATGCAGTCACTGGTGACGTTTGACTCCGTTTCACCAATCAGATGCAGTCACTGGTGACGTTTGACTCCGTTTCACCAATCAGATGCAGTCAGTGGTGACGTTTGACTCCGTTTCACCAATCAGATGCAGTCACTGGTGACGTTTGACTCCGTTTCACCAATCAGATGCAGTCACTGGTGACGTTTGACTCCGTTTCACCAATCAGATGCAGTCAGTGGTGACGTTGGACTCCGTTTCACCAATCAGATGCAGTCACTGGTGACGTTTGACTCCGTTTCACCAATTAGATGCAGTCACTGTTGACGTTTGACTCCGTTTCACCAATCAGATGCAGTCACTGGTGACGTTTGACTCTGTTTCACCAATCAAATACAGTCACTGGTGACGTTTGACTCCGTTTCACCAATCAGATGCAGTCACTGGTGACGTTTGACTCCGTTTCACCAATTAGATGCAGTCACTGTTGACGTTTGACTCCGTTTCACCAATCAGATGCAGTCAGTGGTGACGTTGGACTCCGTTTCACCAATCAGATGCAGTCACTGGTGACGTTTGACTCCGTTTCACCAATTAGATGCAGTCACTGTTGACGTTTGACTCCGTTTCACCAATCAGATGCAGTCACTGGTGACGTTTGACTCTGTTTCACCAATCAAATACAGTCACTGGTGACGTTTGACTCCGTTTCACCAATCAGATGCAGTCACTGGTGACGTTTGACTCCGTTTCACCAATCAGATGCAGTCACTGGTGACGTTTGACTCTGTTTCACCAATCAGATGCAGTCAGTGGTGACGTTTGACTCCGTTTCACCAATCAGATGCAGTCACTGGTGACGTTTGACTCCGTTTCACCAATCAGATGCAGTCACTGGTGACGTTTGACTCCGTTTCACCAATCAGATGCAGTCAGTGGTGACGTTGGACTCCGTTTCACCAATCAGATGCAGTCACTGGTGACGTTTGACTCCGTTTCACCAATTAGATGCAGTCACTGTTGACGTTTGACTCCGTTTCACCAATCAGATGCAGTCACTGGTGACGTTGGACTCCGTTTCACCAATCAGATGCAGTCACTGGTGACGTTTGACTCCGTTTCACCAATCAAATACAGTCACTGGTGACGTTTGACTCCGTTTCACCAATCAAATACAGTCACTGGTGACGTTTGACTCCGTTTCACCAATCAGATGCAGTCACTGGTGACGTTTGACTCCGTTTCACCAATCAGATGCAGTCACTGGTGACGTTTGACTCCGTTTCACCAATCAGATGCAGTCACTGGTGACGTTTGACTCCGTTTCACCAATCAAATACAGTCACTGGTGACGTTTGACTCCGTTTCACCAATCAAATACAGTCACTGGTGACGTTTGACTCCGTTTCACCAATCAGATGCAGTCACTGGTGACGTTTGACTCCGTTTCACCAATCAGATGCAGTCAGTGGTGACGTTGGACTCCGTTTCACCAATCAGATGCAGTCAGTGGTGACGTTTGACTCCGTTTCACCAATCAGATGCAGTCAGTGGTGACGTTTGACTCCGTTTCACCAATCAGATGCAGTCAGTGGTGACGTTTGACTCCGTTTCACCAATCAGATGCAGTCACTGGTGACGTTGGACTCCGTTTCACCAATCAGATGCAGTCACTGGTGACGTTTGACTCCGTTTCACCAATCAGATGCAGTCAGTGGTGACGTTTGACTCCGTTTCACCAATCAGATGCAGTCACTGGTGACGTTTGACTCCGTTTCACCAATCAGATGCAGTCAGTGGTGACGTTGGACTCCGTTTCACCAATCAGATGCAGTCACTGGTGACGTTTGACTCCGTTTCACCAATCAGATGCAGTCAGTGGTGACGTTGGACTCCGTTTCACCAATCAGATGCAGTCACTGGTGACGTTTGACTCCGTTTCACCAATCAAATACAGTCACTGGTGACGTTTGACTCCGTTTCACCAATCAGATGCAGTCACTGGTGACGTTTGACTCCGTTTCACCAATCAGATGCAGTCACTGGTGACGTTTGACTCCGTTTCACCAATCAAATACAGTCACTGGTGACGTTTGACTCCGTTTCACCAATCAGATGCAGTCACTGGTGACGTTGGACTCCGTTTCACCAATCAGATGCAGTCACTGGTGACGTTTGACTCCGTTTCACCAATCAAATACAGTCACTGGTGACGTTTGACTCCGTTTCACCAATCAGATGCAGTCACTGGTGACGTTTGACTCCGTTTCACCAATCAGATGCAGTCAGTGGTGACGTTGGACTCCGTTTCACCAATCAGATGCAGTCACTGGTGACGTTTGACTCCGTTTCACCAATTAGATGCAGTCACTGTTGACGTTTGACTCCGTTTCACCAATCAGATGCAGTCACAGGTGACGTTGGACTCCGTTTCACCAATCAGATGCAGTCACTGGTGACGTTTGACTCCGTTTCACCAATCAAATACAGTCACTGGTGACGTTTGACTCCGTTTCACCAATCAAATACAGTCACTGGTGACGTTTGACTCCGTTTCACCAATCAGATGCAGTCACTGGTGACGTTTGACTCCGTTTCACCAATCAGATGCAGTCACTGGTGACGTTTGACTCCGTTTCACCAATCAGATGCAGTCACTGGTGACGTTTGACTCCGTTTCACCAATCAAATACAGTCACTGGTGACGTTTGACTCCGTTTCACCAATCAAATACAGTCACTGGTGACGTTTGACTCCGTTTCACCAATCAGATGCAGTCAGTGGTGACGTTGGACTCCGTTTCACCAATCAGATGCAGTCACTGGTGACGTTTGACTCCGTTTCACCAATCAAATACAGTCACTGGTGACGTTTGACTCCGTTTCACCAATCAGATGCAGTCACTGGTGACGTTTGACTCCGTTTCACCAATCAGATGCAGTCAGTGGTGACGTTGGACTCCGTTTCACCAATCAGATGCAGTCACTGGTGACGTTTGACTCCGTTTCACCAATCAGAGGCAGTCAGTGGTGACGTTGGACTCCGTTTCACCAATCAGATGCAGTCAGTGGTGACGTTGGACTCCGTTTCACCAATCAGATGCAGTCACTGGTGACGTTTGACTCAGTTTCACCAATCAAATACAGTCACTGGTGACGTTTGACTCCGTTTCACCAATCAGATGCAGTCACTGGTGACGTTTGACTCCGTTTCACCAATCAGATGCAGTCAGTGGTGACGTTGGACTCCGTTTCACCAATCAGATGCAGTCACTGGTGACGTTTGACTCCGTTTCACCAATCAGATGCAGTCACTGGTGACGTTTGACTCCGTTTCACCAATCAGATGCAGTCACTGGTGACGTTTGACTCCGTTTCACCAATCAGATGCAGTCAGTGGTGACGTTGGACTCCGTTTCACCAATCAGATGCAGTCACTGGTGACGTTTGACTCCGTTTCACCAATCAAATACAGTCACTGGTGACGTTTGACTCCGTTTCACCAATCAGATGCAGTCACTGGTGACGTTTGACTCCGTTTCACCAATCAAATACAGTCACTGGTGACGTTTGACTCCGTTTCACCAATCAGATGCAGTCACTGGTGACGTTTGACTCCGTTTCACCAATCAGATGCAGTCAGTGGTGACGTTGGACTCCGTTTCACCAATCAGATGCAGTCACTGGTGACGTTTGACTCCGTTTCACCAATCAGAGGCAGTCAGTAGTGACGTTGGACTCCGTTTCACCAATCAGATGCAGTCACTGGTGACGTTTGACTCCGTTTCACCAATCAGATGCAGTCACTGGTGACGTTTGACTCCGTTTCACCAATCAGATGCAGTCAGTGGTGACGTTTGACTCCGTTTCACCAATCAGATGCAGTCACTGGTGACGTTTGACTCCGTTTCACCAATCAGATGCAGTCACTGGTGACGTTGGACTCCGTTTCACCAATCAGATGCAGTCACTGGTGACGTTTGACTCCGTTTCACCAATCAGATGCAGTCACTGGTGACGTTTGACTCCGTTTCACCAATCAGATGCAGTCAGTGGTGACGTTGGACTCCGTTTCACCAATCAGATGCAGTCACTGGTGACGTTTGACTCCGTTTCACCAATCAGATGCAGTCAGTGGTGACGTTGGACTCCGTTTCACCAATCAGATGCAGTCACTGGTGACGTTTGACTCCGTTTCACCAATCAGATGCAGTCAGTGGTGACGTTGGACTCCGTTTCACCAATCAGATGCAGTCACTGGTGACGTTTGACTCCGTTTCACCAATCAGATGCAGTCACTGGTGACGTTGGACTCCGTTTCACCAATCAGATGCAGGCACTGGTGACGTTTGACTCCGTTTCACCAATCAGATGCAGTCACTGGTGACGTTTGACTCCGTTTCACCAATCAGATGCAGTCAGTGGTGATGTTGGACTCCGTTTCACCAATCAGATGCAGTCACTGGTGACGTTTGACTCCGTTTCACCAATCAAATACAGTCACTGGTGACGTTTGACTCCGTTTCACCAATCAAATACAGTCACTGGTGACGTTTGACTCCGTTTCACCAATCAGATGCAGTCAGTGGTGACGTTGGACTCCGTTTCACCAATCAGATGCAGTCACTGGTGACATTTGACTCAGTTTCACCAATCAAATACAGTCACTGGTGACGTTTGACTCCGTTTCACCAATCAGATGCAGTCAGTGGTGACGTTGGACTCCGTTTCACCAATCAGATGCAGTCACTGGTGACGTTTGACTCCGTTTCACCAATCAGATGCAGTCACTGGTGACGTTTGACTCCGTTTCACCAATCAGATGCAGTCACTGGTGACGTTGGACTCCGTTTCACCAATCAGATGCAGTCACTGGTGACGTTTGACTCCTTTTCACCAATCAGATGCAGTCACTGGTGACGTTTGACTCCGTTTCACCAATCAGATGCAGTCACTGGTGACGTTTGACTCCGTTTCACCAATCAGATGCAGTCAGTGGTGACGTTGGACTCCGTTTCACCAATCAGATGCAGTCACTGGTGACGTTTGACTCAGTTTCACCAATCAAATACAGTCACTGGTGACGTTTGACTCCGTTTCACCAATCAGATGCAGTCACTGGTGACGTTTGACTCCGTTTCACCAATCAGATGCAGTCAGTGGTGACGTTGGACTCCGTTTCACCAATCAGATGCAGTCACTGGTGACGTTTGACTCCGTTTCACCAATCAGATGCAGTCAGTGGTGACGTTGGACTCCGTTTCACCAATCAGATGCAGTCACTGGTGACGTTTGACTCCGTTTCACCAATCAGATGCAGTCACTGGTGACGTTTGACTCCGTTTCACCAATCAGATGCAGTCAGTGGTGACGTTGGACTCCGTTTCACCAATCAGATGCAGTCACTGGTGACGTTTGACTCCGTTTCACCAATCAAATACAGTCACTGGTGACGTTTGACTCCGTTTCACCAATCAGATGCAGTCACTGGTGACGTTTGACTCCGTTTCACCAATCAGATGCAGTCAGTGGTGACGTTGGACTCCGTTTCACCAATCAGATGCAGTCACTGGTGACGTTTGACTCCGTTTCACCAATCAGAGGCAGTCAGTGGTGACGTTGGACTCCGTTTCACCAATCAGATGCAGTCAGTGGTGACGTTGGACTCCGTTTCACCAATCAGATGCAGTCACTGGTGACGTTTGACTCAGTTTCACCAATCAAATACAGTCACTGGTGACGTTTGACTCCGTTTCACCAATCAGATGCAGTCACTGGTGACGTTTGACTCCGTTTCACCAATCAGATGCAGTCAGTGGTGACGTTGGACTCCGTTTTACCAATCAGATGCAGTCACTGGTGACGTTTGACTCCGTTTCACCAATCAGATGCAGTCACTGGTGACGTTTGACTCCGTTTCACCAATCAGATGCAGTCACTGGTGACGTTTGACTCCGTTTCACCAATCAGATGCAGTCAGTGGTGACGTTGGACTCCGTTTCACCAATCAGATGCAGTCACTGGTGACGTTTGACTCCGTTTCACCAATCAAATACAGTCACTGGTGACGTTTGACTCCGTTTCACCAATCAGATGCAGTCACTGGTGACGTTTGACTCCGTTTCACCAATCAAATACAGTCACTGGTGACGTTTGACTCCGTTTCACCAATCAGATGCAGTCAGTGGTGACGTTGGACTCCGTTTCACCAATCAGATGCAGTCAGTGGTGACGTTGGACTCCGTTTCACCAATCAGATGCAGTCACTGGTGACGTTTGACTCCGTTTCACCAATCAGATGCAGTCAGTGGTGACGTTGGACTCCGTTTCACCAATCAGATGCAGTCACTGGTGACGTTTGACTCCGTTTCACCAATCAGATGCAGTCACTGGTGACGTTGGACTCCGTTTCACCAATCAGATGCAGGCACTGGTGACGTTTGACTCCGTTTCACCAATCAGATGCAGTCACTGGTGACGTTTGACTCCGTTTCACCAATCAGATGCAGTCAGTGGTGATGTTGGACTCCGTTTCACCAATCAGATGCAGTCACTGGTGACGTTTGACTCCGTTTCACCAATCAGATGCAGTCAGTGGTGACGTTGGACTCCGTTTCACCAATCAGATGCAGTCACTGGTGACGTTTGACTCCGTTTCACCAATCAGATGCAGTCACTGGTGACGTTTGACTCCGTTTCACCAATCAGATGCAGTCAGTGGTGACGTTGGACTCCGTTTCACCAATCAGATACAGTCACTGGTGACATTTGACTCAATTTCACCAATCAAATACAGTCACTGGTGACGTTTGACTCCGTTTCACCAATCAGATGCAGTCACTGGTGACGTTTGACTCCGTTTCACCAATCAGATGCAGTCACTGGTGACGTTTGACTCCGTTTCACCAATCAGATGCAGTCAGTGGTGACGTTGGACTCCGTTTCACCAATCAGATGCAGTCACTGGTGACGTTTGACTCCGTTTCACCAATCAGATGCAGTCACTGGTGACGTTTGACTCAGTTTCACCAATCAAATACAGTCACTGGTGACGTTTGACTCCGTTTCACCAATCAGATGCAGTCACTGGTGACGTTTGACTACGTTTCACCAATCAAATACAGTCACTGGTGACGTTTGACTCCGTTTCACCAATCAGATGCAGTCACTGGTGACGTTTGACTCCGTTTCACCAATCAGATGCAGTCAGTGGTGACGTTGGACTCCGTTTCACCAATCAGATGCAGTCACTGGTGACGTTTGACTCCGTTTCACCAATCAAATACAGACACTGGTGACGTTTGACTCCGTTTCACCAATCAGATGCAGTCAGTGGTGACGTTGGACTCCGTTTCACCAATCAGATGCAGTCACTGGTGACGTTTGACTCCGTTTCACCAATCAGATGCAGTCAGTGGTGACGTTGGACTCCGTTTCACCAATCAGATGCAGTTAGTGGTGACGTTGGACTCCGTTTCACCAATCAGATGCAGTCACTGGTGACGTTTGACTCCGTTTCACCAATCAGATGCAGTCAGTGGTGACGTTGGACTCCGTTTCACCAATCAGATGCAGTCACTGGTGACGTTTGACTCCGTTTCACCAATCAGATGCAGTCACTGGTGACATTTGACTCAGTTTCACCAATCAAATACAGTCACTGGTGACGTTTGACTCCGTTTCACCAATCAGATGCAGTCAGTGATGACGTTTGACTCCGTTTCACCAATCAGATGCAGTCACTGGTGACGTTTGACTCCGTTTCACCAATCAGATGCAGTCAGTGGTGACGTTGGACTCCGTTTCACCAATCAGATGCAGTCACTGGTGACGTTTGACTCCGTTTCACCAATCAGATGCAGTCACAGGTGACGTTTGACTCCGTTTCACCAATCAGATGCAGTCAGTGGTGACGTTTGACTCCGTTTCACCAATCAGATGCAGTCACTGGTGACGTTTGACTCCGTTTCACCAATCAGATGCAGTCAGTGGTGACGTTGGACTCCGTTTCACCAATCAGATGCAGTCACTGGTGACGTTTGACTCCGTTTCACTCCGTTAGCCTTTGGTCACCCCGAGTGTAATGAATTCAAACTCTTGAACATTCAAACCATTCTAACATTACATTCATACGACATTCTGTCAGCACTTCACTTCAACTTCAGCATTGGAGCGGTCACACCTCATCTAGTTATTTTTTAAATTTTTGTAATTATAATTAATTGTCACGATTATTGGTTGTAATAGAATAAAACATTGCAACTTTCCTAAAAGGCTGCCAAGAATTCAGGCATATTCCCATATATTTTGACTGTACATGTACTGTAAATGTATATGTATTTATATTATTCACATGTGAATAATACTGTATAAAGGACTGTACTTATGTTATTCACATGTGAATAATGCTGTATAATAGACTTTATTTATATTATCCACATGTGAATAATGTTGTATTTATATTATTCACATGTGAATAATGCTGTATAATAGACTGTATTTATGTTATTCACATGTGAATAATGCTGTATAATAGACTGTATTTATATTATCCACATGTGAATAATGTTGTATTTATATTATTCACTAGTGAATAATGCTGAATAATAGACTGTATTTATATTATTCACATGTGAATACTGCTGTATAATAGACTTATTTATATCATTCACATGTGAATAATGCTATATAATAGACTGCATTGATATTATTCACATGTGAATAATGCTGTATAATAGACTGCATTGATATTATTCACATGTGAATAATGCTGTATAATAGACTGCATTTATATTATTCACATGTGAATAATGTTGTATTTATGTTATTCACATGTGGATAATGCTGTATAATAGACTGTATTTATATTATTCACATGTGAATAATGTTGTATTTATATTATTCACTAGTGAATAATGCTGAATAATAGACTGTATTTATATTATTCACATGTGAATAATGCTGTATAATAGACTGTATTTATATTATTCACATGTGAATAATGCTGTATAATAGACCGTATTTATATTATTCACATGTGAATAATGTTGTATTTATATTATTCACATGTGAATAATGCTGTATAATAAACTGTATTTATATTATTCACATGTGAATAATGCTGTATAATAGACCGTATTTATATTATTCACATGTGAATAATGCTGTATAATAAACTGTATTTATGTTATTCACATGTGAATAATGTTGTA